>NW_004444612.1:1857-8531 GCF_000243295.1 Trichechus manatus latirostris | reverse complement strand
GCATGTAGCAAAATCTGGACAAAGCTGTTATGGAGAAAAACATGATTTTATGTAGTACAACTTTACCTAGATAGGTGGCTGGTAACAAAAACAGTTGTTACGTTTGTTTGCTTGGCACTAGTATATGGTGTAATATACTTAAGAGTTTAATATTATTGACTAACATGTTTCGTATCTGCTCCCTTTTCATGTTTTAACTTTGTGCTGTGCTACAGTTATGTTTTAGGATCTTCTGAAAAGCAAATTGTGTCAGAAGATAAAGAGCTTTTTAATCTTGAAAGCAGAGTTGAGATAGAAAAATCTCTAAAACAGGTAACTTTACTTTGCAGATTTTCTGTCTGTATGAACAGCCTCCTGCAGTGAACAAGCGCCCTCCCAAAATACTAATTCTAATGTCCGTTTTGGTCTTAGCATTTTTATGGAAGAGAGTGCTTAGTTTATTTCCATTATTAGTAAAGTTGATTTTGGGGGAACCAAACTACAAATTAAGCTAAAACTTTAGCTACAAAACCCTAAGACATTTCATACCAGAATCAAAACAGCATATGTCCTAACACTGCTGAACTGGAGTCACCATATTTTTGGATCAAATTGATGTTTCATTTGATTCATTTCTCATGGTGTAGACAGCCTCTTTGTTGAATGTTAACGTCTTTCTGTGGCCAGATAGGCAGGAACGGTTGGTGATGGTGGATGGAGGGATGAGCTGTGGATTACAGGTCGAGGACCACTGCCAGCAGAATTAAGTCTCATTTAAAGAAAATTTAGTTTATGCCTATAAATAACTTCATTAGACAAACACGGATATCTACTACATGTAATGCCTGGCATGTTCAAAAACTGGTCAGGGTGTGTGTATTTGTAGTCATTTAATCATGTATAGTTTTAGTCATGTATTTGTGTGTTGTTATATATTCTTTTTTCAATCCAATAGATGGAAGATGTTCTGAAAGCATTACAAATACAGCTGAGGGAGGTTGAATCAAAATTGTCCTCTGCCAAAAGCTGAAATCGATTCCGTGTCTCCGTTCTGGACTCCCCGCTGCTCCCGCCACGTGCACGATTCCTTCACGTGTAACAATTCTTGTTCTCTTTTCATTTCATGGAGAACCGAAGGACTGCTAAATGGCCGTGTATGTGGTATTCTTTGTGTTGGTCAAGTGAAAACAATTGTAGAACTACTTTTACAGCTGTATTTGATGGTAAAGAGGTGATTGTTTCCCAAACCTGAATTTTAAAGCCATTTTATGATATTTGCTGGGATTGGAATCTAGGAGTTTATTTTGCTAACAAACTGAGGATTTTCTGAACTCTTTTCTCTGTCAAACTTACTATTCTTCATTTCCTTTTTTTTTTTTTTAAACCTTACGGCACCTTTACTACTTGGACAATATTTAATATTGAACAATAAGAATGTCTTCGGGGTTTTTTCCGCCCAAGATGTGGTTGGATCTTCTGTGAAGACTGATGCATGGAGGTCTCTCGAGGGCCAGTGGTAGGTTGAATTACTTGCCAGAACTATGTATCAAGGGCAGAGTAACATGTACGTGCAGAATGCCACTTCATCCTGTTTGTTGTTTACCAATGCATGCTTAAGAAATCTGTAACAATATTTACAAGGAGAGTAGTAGTCATCCCTGAGTGTAGGATTCTGGGGGAAATTTCAGTTTTTTATTGTATGTGAATTTTATAGTAAATGTGTTATTTTTATAATCGGGAAGAGAATAAAGACTAACACAAAGTGCTTTTAATCTTAATGTTCACAGAACTGAATTGTGGTACTGTGAATCCACCCATTTGCTGTGAGCGTGGCTCCCTTGTAGACCTGCTCAGGAATAGAAAGGTGACCCCCAGTTTCCCTGGCCTCTTTCTGTTTCTGGGCACATAACAGTAGTCTCGGTCTGTATGAGTAACTCTCAGCTTCTGCTCAGAATTTTCCTAATTATTTCTGAGGATATTTAAAGTTATAGCAGAAGGTCCTAAGTTAAGATGACTTGCATATTCACGATTATTGAGTTCTTGCTGGTAGATTGTTGGCAGCCTTTAATAATTAGCAGGTGGTGAGCCCTTTAAGTCTCTTCCTCACAGACTCGCGACCAGGTGGACTATGGTACCGTGAGAGAAGCATCAACACCCCCTGGCAACAAGACAGTCCTCGTGCCTCAGTAAGCTGGATGAGGCCCCAGCTGCCTGGCTTCTTAGGGCCTTCAGTGGCACCTGGGATGAAAGGTCGTTCAGAACAGGTGGGAGAGGATTTTAGCAGCAAGAATCAGCTAATGTTCTGGTTGGAGCAGGTTACACAATACTCCAGTCATTGTTCTCAGGCACCATTCCAAAGAGGCAGGCGACTTGGCTTCCTGATTCCTATACCTTTTATGCCAGGGCAGGAGGAGCTGCACGTATCTCTAGCCAACCTCCACCGCCTGAAAGCTGCTCATGTCAGCACTGAAGGCTAATTTCTAATATCCGCAGCACTGATGAACAAAGTCTCTGTCGTGGGTCAGAGTTCAGTACAGCTCCAGAGCCGAAGCAGCTGCCTCTGGTGCGAGCCTTCAATTAGCTTTCTCAGAGCTGGCTCATCATCCTCGGAGTTGTGCTTCCAGGCCGGGTCCTTCACGTGGGGTTAACTGACCACCCTTACCTAGGGTGCTGATGAGAACCAGCTCACACACGTCTGTACCGTGGTCTCTGCTGAAGCGTCTATGAATAAACCCCAGGAGACCTGCTGTGTCTCCCAGGGGACAGTGCTCATCCCTGGTCTCTGCCTCTGATGTCACTGAAGTTGGGGACGGGGGCTGGCCACCACATGGGAAGGGTCCCCGGGGCTCCCAAAGTGCCCAGCCCTGAGGGGTCCAGGTGGGACTGCTTCACCCCTCTGTGCTCTGCACTGATACTTGTGAAAGGGGAAGACAATTTCCCCCACACTGGATCACCCTCTCCTGGGACCCCCTGCTCACCAGAGCCTGGTGGCCTGGCGTCTGCCTCTCAGTGAGACCTCCTCAGAAAGCTGTTTTCCTCCTCGTCCTGTACATCCACATACTAACACCTAGCACTTCAGGCAACAAGCGGTTTTCCTCCTCGTCCTGTACATCCACATACTAACACCTGGCACTTTAGACGACAAGCGGTTTTCCTCCTCGTCCTGGACATCCACATACTAACACCTGGCACTTTAGGCAACAAGCGGTTTTCCTCCTCGTCCTGTACATCTACATACTGACACCTAGCACTTTAGACAACAAGCGGTTTTCCTCCTCGTCCTGTACATCCACATACACCTGGCACTTTAGACAACAAGCGGTTTTCCTCCTCGTCCTGTACATCCACATACTGACACCTGGCACTTTAGACAACAAGCGGTTTTCCTCCTCGTCCTATACATCCACATACTAACACCTAGAACTTTAGGCAACAAGCGGTTTTCCTCCTCGTCCTGTACATCCACATACCGACACCTGGCACTTTGGGCAACAAGCGGTTTTCCCCCTCGTCCTGTACATCCACATACTAACACCTGGCACTTTAGACAACAAGCGGTTTTCCTCCTCGTCCTGTACATCCACATACCGACACCTGGCACTTTACGCAACAAGCGGTTTTCCTCCTCGTCCTGGACATCCACATACTAACACCTGGCACTTTAGGCAACAAGCT
Source organism: Trichechus manatus latirostris (assembly GCF_000243295.1). Taxonomy (NCBI): domain Eukaryota; kingdom Metazoa; phylum Chordata; class Mammalia; order Sirenia; family Trichechidae; genus Trichechus; species Trichechus manatus. Next base: position 4,877 of record NW_004444612.1, on the reverse strand, counting down.
GTTTCTTTCTAACCAGAAAACCCAGCGTGCCATTGTTTCTGGTTAGCAAGTCCAGGAACGCGCCATCTGCGAGCAGGACTGGGGGTCCTGAAATGGACATGCCAGCCCACGTCACACAGAGCCCAGCAAAGGCTTCTGACAGAATCTACCCAGAAAGTGTTCCTTTAGCCATCCTTGCTAACGGTGCTCCTCAGCTCTTGAGGGAGAAGCTGTGGAAACTGACATCAGAACCTGTTATGTGGCCTTATAGACTGTTGTCAATACATGTGTGGAGAATATCGTATGGGTTTTTATCGTAGGGTGCAGGTTCTGTCGTTCTCAGCCAATTCTTCTGTCTTATTGATAAATTTCCAAACTAAAGTGCCCCGTGGGCATTGCCCTGTGAACGTCAATGCCTGGACAGAGTGAGCCGGACCTGGATGGATGATTCTAGTCAAGCTTGATGCATCTACGATGAACAGAACCAGGAGACTGCTCTCCTTACAGAGTTTCATCTGGGTGTCTCCAGTGGGAACTGTTGGAGTGAAGGAGCCATGTCAGCTCTTGTCATGGATTGAATTGTGTTCCCCAAAATGTGTGTCAACTTGTCTAGGCCAGCATTCCTCGTATTGTGTGGTTGTCCTCCATTTTGTAACCTGATGTGATATCCTGTTGTAAATCCGAAACTCTATGATGTTAATGAGGCAGGATTAGAGGCAGTTGTGTTAATGAGGCAGGACTCAATCTACAGGATTAGGTTGTATCTTGAGTCAGTCTCTTTTGAGATATAAAAGAGAGAATTGAGCAGAGAGGAGAGGGACCTCATACCACCAAAAAAGAAGTGCCAGGAGTGGAGCGTGTCCTTTGGACCCAGGGTCCCTGTGCTGAGAAGCTTCTAGACCAGGGGAAGATTGATGACAAGGACCTTCCCCTAAGGCCACCAGAGAGCAGGGAGACTTTCCCTGGACCTAACTCCCTGAATTCCAACTTGGAGCCTCCTATACTGTGAGAGAGTAAATTTCTGTTTGTTACAGCCATCCACTTGTATTTCTGTTATAGCAGCACTAGATGACTAAGACAGCTGTTACTGAGAGGTCTCAGGAGTAGCAGTTAGAAATCCTGGGTCAGAGTCCCAGTTTAACTGCCTTGTCAGCCACGTGGGCTTGGGCAAATCATTTAATCATTTTGAACCTCAATTTCCTCATCTGTAAAATGGGGGGGATACAGTAGCCTGCCTTCCTTGCATTAAGGATGATCAGATGAGGTAATGCACATGATTGTTGTCAGCTGCTGTTGAGTGAATCCTTGACTTGTGGTGATCCCATGCACAATGGGATCAGACCATTGTGATCCATAGGGTTGTCGTTGGCTGATTTTTTTGGAAGTAGATCTCCAGGCCTTTCCTCCTAGTCTTAGTCTGGAAGCTCCACTGAAACCTGTTCAGCATCATAGTGACATGTGAACAGTACTGACAGACGGGTGGTGGCCGTGCATGAAGTGCTTTGGCTGGGAATCAAACCTGGGTCTCCCGCATGGAAGGCAAGACTTCTGCCACTGAACCGCCATGGCCCCAAATGCATATGATAGTACTTTGAAAACATTAAAGAATCACAAAAGTAAATTATGAAGATTTAGCCTTTTAAAGTAGAGTCAGTCTGATTCATTCTTCTTGCCAGTACCCATAAGGTTCTTTAAATTTGTTTTACAGAGATAAATATTGCCACTCCTGCTCTTTTGGTTATTGTTTGCTTGATACATTTTTTTCCATCTTTTGAGTTTTCGTTTATGTCTTTGTGTCTAAGGTGTGTCTCTTGTAGACAGCATATAGGTGGATCGTGTTTGTTGTTTTTTCCCATTCCGCCGCTCTGTCTCGTTACTGGTGCATTTAAGCCATTTCCATTCAGTGTAATTATCAATAGGTATGAGTTTACTGCTGTCATTCTGTTGTACTTTTTTTTGGTGATGTGGATGTTTTCTTTGTTCAGCTTGGTTCCGAGTGCTGAGTTCTTTTTGTTTATAGATTTTCTTTTCATTTCTTTCATTACTGATTTTGTGTTTATGTGACTTAATATTTTTCTTCTTTTTTATTTTGATGGGTAGCTTCCTTTGGGGTTACCTTGAAATTTACCTTTATTTCCCTAAGTTTCAGCCAGCCTTTTATTTCTTGGTATCTGCTTGACTTCCTCTGCTTATGCAAGTTTTGTAACTACACTGTTTACTCCTTCTGTTTGGTTTTGTTGTTGTCGTGGTTCACGTATTGATGTTTCTGGTTCCCCATTTTCAGTCTTTTAGCTTTGTTTTATTTTTGAGAATTCTTTGTCCGGATTGGTATCTGTTTGATCTGCCCCGTGTCCTACTCTTGGATTGTTGTCTGATGTTGGTTCTCTAACTGGAGGACTCCCTTTAATATTTCTTGTAAGTTTGGTCTGGTTTTTACAAATTCCCTTAATTTCTGTTTACCTGGAAATGTCCTAATTTTGCCATTGTATACCTATAAGATTCTGTGGGTGTAAAAGAAAAAAGAATCTGAAACATCATTTTTTTTTTTTTTAAATATGTAACATTTATTGGATTTATTTTTTCTAATTAAAAAAATAATATAAGCATTGTAGAAAATCTGAAAACTAGAAAAACAGCACAAAGAAGAAAATAAAACCCACACATAATCTCACAACTAAAAGATACCTATTCATATTTTGAAGTATACCCTTCTAGTCATTTCTATTTGCAAAATTGGGATCATACTGGATATATTGTCTTCTCTAAACGTGTTCCATAAATATATTTCTTTTTCATTAAATATTCTCTTATAACCTGATTTTTAATGACTTGTTAGCTGCCTTCGTGGCGACCCCGACTCATGGTGACCCCATGCACAACAAAACGAAACACTGCCCAGTCCTGGGCCCTCCCCAGGATGGGTTGCAGATGTATGACCATTGCGCTCTACAGGGTTTTCATGGGCTGGTTTTGAGAAGTAGATTGCCAGGCCTTTCTTCTTGGTCTTAGTCTGGAAGCTCTGTGGAAACCTGTTCAACATC
>NW_004444612.1:0-778 GCF_000243295.1 Trichechus manatus latirostris | reverse complement strand
AAAGAGAGTAAAAGATTAAAGGAGATGACATGCTATACCTTAAGACCAGGGCTATGAACTCATTCATTCCAGTTCGAACCCCTGCTGAGAATTGGCCTTTCCACCCCAGATATACTGAATCAGAATCTAGTTTAACAAGATCCCCAGGTGATTCTTAGGTGTACTAAGTGGTTCTCAGAGTTGGTCCCTAACCAGCAGCATGAGCGACTCTCCTGGGACTTGTTAGAAATGCAAATTCTCAGCAGGGGTTTGAACCTGAAGCAACCAGCTGGTTTGAGGCCCTGCTTAAGACTTTAGGGATTACAGCCAGATTCTTCTGGACAAAAAGCAAAATACCTGAAAACACATGACTTAACGTTTTATAGTCAGTTAATATTAGACACATATTTTTTTCTTTTTGAATGAGACATAACTGGGCAGCTACTTGCCTTTGAGCAAGCAGAGAAGGTTCTTTTGCAATCACTTTTGAACTGAAGGAGGACATTTTATTCTTTGATCTAACCCAGAAAAGTTTCGGGCAGTGATCATTAATTTTTTTAGTGAGTGCAGTGTTCCATCTGAGTTTGTTATCTAGGCAGCTGATCCTAAGGATATGGGTGCAGCTGAGGTCAACCCACATAATTAATTGTGGTTTCTTCAGAATATTTTTGTCTAAATTCTTGTGATAATAAACCAGAGAACAGGGAGCATCAGGGGAGGATGGTCCCAGCAAGTGAAGTGCCGTGGTCTAGCGTTTTATTGGCCCAAATTGCGGTTTCAAATAGAACTGGCCTCATTT
>NW_004444611.1:20657-22198 GCF_000243295.1 Trichechus manatus latirostris | reverse complement strand
TTCTCACAGTTCTGATGAGTTTGTCTCTCAGCGTCCAGCGGAGTGGTTTTTTTACTCGAGTACGCTGGATCCAAGCTTTGAGCTCATTGAGTTTGATAGCCATTGGGGTAACCAAGAGGACTTCAAAGGGGTCAATTCACTTCTACTGAAGGGAGTTGGCTTCCCATGCCTTGAGAAGGACCCAATCACCAGGTTGGAATGGATAGACGGACACATCTGTCTCAGGTGGGCTCCTCAAGTAGAGTATCTCTGAAGAGAAGACAGAGATGCCCAAAGGGACTGCAAGTATTTAGTAATTTGAACACATCTAATCTCTTGGAGGGAGGGAGGTTGGTCATTATTAAGGCAAGCTACGTTGGTAATATAGAGTTCTCTAATAACGGGTGCCAGTATAATAGCTCAAATGGACTAAGTTTTAGTTTGCCTCTAGGGGTGGATTGAACTCTAAAGAGGCATATAGGCGGTGCCTTTGTCCATACCAACTTGGCTTCTTGGCACAGTTTTGCTACGTGTCTCTTCAGAGTCTGTTCAGCCTGCTCTACGTTACTGCTGGACTGCAGTCTCCAGGATGTGTGTAAGTTCCAACTAATGTCTAGGGCGGTTGCCACTGATTGCACCACCAAGGCGAAAATGGGGCCCATTGTCGCTACCAATGGATATGGGAAGACCGAATCGAAGGATGGTTTCATTCAGGAGGTGCTTCACAACCTCAGTAGTCTTTTGAGTCCTGCAAGGAAAAACTTCAACCCACTTAGTGAAGTTGTCGATAAAGACTAGATATTTGTCATTCCCAGGAGCTCGAGGCATCTTAGTGAAATTCACCTGCCAGTCGTCTCCTGGCATTGCCCCAGTTCACTGGACCCCTGAGAGAGCTTCTGCTGTGTTCTTGGGATTATTTGTCACTCTGGTGGGGCAGCTCTTTACCACTGCTTTACTAGTGGCGTGGACCTTTGATCCAATTAAATGTCTCTTAAACCAATCATATAGTCCATCCCGTCCATAATGGGTGGGGTTCTCTGTAGGATAAGGTGCATGAGTTTTGATGGAATGAAACTCTTTTAATGGGGGCTGAATATCCATCCATCCTTGTTTAGAATGCCCCCCTACCTGGTCTCGGCAATGTCTTTAACTTGTTGGGAATAGTCCAGGTGGAGGAGAGGTGGCGGTAACTCCAAATGGGGAAGTAGCGGGGCTACTATGATAGATTTCTGTTGGATTGCAGCTTTCTTTTCTGCTGCATCTGATTCTTGTAAAATTTGTGAGACTTCTTGAGAATATTTAATGTCCTTACCTCCTGCTGTTGTTGTTGATGTTGTTAGGTGCCGTCTAGTCAGTTCCTACACGTGGCGACCTTATGTACAACAGAACAAAACACTGGCCGGTCCTGCGCTATCCTCACAATCATTATTATGCTTGAGCCCATTGTAGCCATTGTATCAAGCCATGCCGTTGAGGGCCTTCTCTTTTTCGCTGATCCTCTACTTTACCAAACATGATGTCCTTCTCCAGGAACTGATCCCTTCTGATAACATGTCCAAAGT
>NW_004444611.1:14596-15573 GCF_000243295.1 Trichechus manatus latirostris | reverse complement strand
CAATGCAGCTCCAAGGTCTACGGGAGAAATCTCCTGGTGATGCCAGACATCGGGACTGGTCTGTTGTCTGAACCACCTCTGGAAATGAGTGGATGGCTCCTGGCTGGCTCACCGGAAACATTGCCAGGTGGAAACCTCAGATTCTTCTTGGCACAAATCATGTCAGTCAATAAATGAGTGAATGAGGTGGAAGAGTAGAAAATGCCTTTATTTCATGGTGCAAAGAAGGGAAGTTGGGTCTGCTGTTGCCTAGACTGCTTAGCGGGGGCAAAGGGGAAGGTTACTTTTAAGGGGTTTACAACTAAGAAGTTCACGCAAGATACATCAGCAAGATTCTTTTTTTTATTTTTTTATTTTTTTATTGTACTTCATGTGAAGGCTTACAGAACAAATAGTTTCTCATGAAACAGAAGTACACATGTTGTTTTATGACATTGATTAACAACCCCACAACATATCAACCCTCTAACTTCTCAAACTCTTTAGCAAGATTCTTAATGACACTACACAGGCACAATGGGGACTACATATAACTTCATGCATCTCATGTTCAGAAAATGGCAGTTAAACTTCACAGAGAGGAGAGAAAGTTACGATGCCTGACTCATTTAATGAGCTAAAAGTTTATCCTGAATGTCAACATGACATCTAAACTGGTTTCTGCCAATTTCCTCCAGTTATGGGCAGCAGTTAAGGCGAGAACGAGGATTTCAGTGTAAAGCTAAGGGTTGTGCCAAGCAAAGAAATCCAGATTTTAATGTAAAGTTATGAGTAGGGCTGACCAACCTGCTTGAGGCAGTAGACTTTCAGCAGCCTGGGGATCTCAGTCTGATGGACATTACCCTGCATAGTAGGAAGTTCAGAATATGAAACATTCTTTCCAAAATTTGTTTAAGGCAGAAGACCTGGATAGTGAAAAACTTACATCAATGGAGGATTTGTGAGAGGAAGGTGAACACTTCCAAGACACTGAGTTT
>NW_004444611.1:12675-13889 GCF_000243295.1 Trichechus manatus latirostris | reverse complement strand
ATCGTTCTCTGCACGTTGATGTCCAGGCAGGGGAAGCTTCACTGTGATGAAGCTTGTGTGTCCACTTGGCTGGGCCCAGATTCTCAGTGGTTTGGCAGTTACAGTGTAGTTTAGCAGTCATATGAGGATGTGATCACTTCCATGATGAGATTTGATAAAATGTGTCATCTGCTCCATGATGGGATCTGCTGTGAGAAGTCATTGAGGTGAAAGGGAGTTTCCGTGGGGTTGTGGCCTACTTCAACTCTAAGGCAAGGCTGGCGGGTTTTTGCTGGCTCTGAGTCCCGCTGCTAGCTCCTGTTTGTCTGACCTGCTGTTCTTGGGACTTGAGCTAGCAGCTATTATGTGGTCTCGCCTGCCAATCTTGGGATTCTTCTGTCTTCGCAGCGTGTGAGCCAAATCCCCTTTCTCTGACCTGCCGGTCTCGGGCTCTCCAGTCCCTGCAGCTACGTGAATCAGGAGCAGCCTCCAGCCTGGCCTATGGATTTGGGACGTTCCAGCCTTTACAACTGCCTCAGCCATTTCCTTGATAGAACTCTCTTTCTATTGATATCTATATGCTTTACTGGTTTTGCCTATCCAGAGAACCCAGCCGAAGACACTCGCCAACTTTGTTCCCAGAGCCAAGAGGCATCTTCGCTCCACAACGGAGGTCAAGGTCTGTTTGCTGTCTCTCAAGAACGCAGCTCTTCCTGCCTCCCGGCAGCTGGTCATTGCACTCCCTCTCTGGCTGACAAAACCTGGTGCATATTCCAGAAGCAGCATGCCTGCAGCGTTGAGGTGCGAGCTCCCAGTGACAAAATTGCTTCAACCTGGAGATCTTCCAGGGTCGGGGCAGGGCTCCACAACGTGGGGAACACCTGCTACGGGAATGCAGTGCTGCAGTCTGACTTACCTGCTGCTCTTTGCCGACTACATGCTGTCCCGGGAGCACTCTGCAACCTGTGGGCAGAAGGGCTACTGCTTGCTGTGTACAATGCAGGTTCAAACCACCCGGACCCTCCGCCGTCCCGGCGATGTCATGGAGCCCTCACACGTGCTGGCTGGAGGCTTCCATCGACACCAACAGGAAGACACACCTGAATTTCTCATGTCCACTCTGGGTGCCCTGCAGAAAGCCTGCCTGCGTAGCCACCGGCACTTCTGCAGCCTCTTCCAAGATACCACCTTGATCCATCAAAGCTTTGGCGGCTACTGGAGATCTCAGATCCAGT
>NW_004444611.1:9743-11197 GCF_000243295.1 Trichechus manatus latirostris | reverse complement strand
GGCTCTCTAGGGCTATGGAAAAAAAAGCCCCAAATTAGTGGATGAAACACCTGTCCTTTATTATGTTTCGGGTTTTGTGGATCAGGAATCCACCCATCACCTGGGCTGCTGGGGGTCTAAGGTGCCTCCCCAAGGCCTGGCATCTAGAGCCCTCCCTGCTAGGCACTGGCCCAAGGTCACTTCGGTCTCCTGTGGCCCCGTCCACCATTTTAATCCCCATAGTGTGTTCCTTTCCATTGTCTGAATGGTGCTAAATTTGAAGTCTTTGCTCACAGTCACAGCTGGGAGGAATGGCCATGCATGTCTGTCCATTTTGAGATGGTTTAAATTTTCCAGAAACATTGCAAGGGCAGTACAAAAACTCCAAATCCTGTCACCTAGTTTTCCGAACTGTGACATTTTACCACAAGTGCTCCCCCATCTCTATCTGTATCTTTGTCTTGTCTATGTTTGTGTCTATATCTGCATCATCTATCTATAAACAAACAGTTGCCATGGATCAGCTGACTCAAGGCGACCCCATGTGTGTCAAAGCAGAGCTGTGCTCTGTAGGGTTTTCAGTGGCTGATTTTCTGGAAGTAGATCGCAGACCTTTCTTCCAAGGCACCTGTGGGCAGACTCAAACCACCAACCTTCTGGTTAGCAGTGAACGTGGTAACTGCTTGCACCACGCAAGGACAATATCCATGTCTGTCTGTCTCTCTTTTCATCTCTTGTTGCTTCTAGGCCCACTCAATGGACAGAACTAGGAAATAGATGTATGTAAATACACACGTATACACAGGCGTGCGCGCGCGCACACACACACACACACCCTTATGTCTACTTGTGTGTCTCTCTAGACGCATATATTTAAACCCTGTGTGTTCTCACTGATAACTCCAGTTCCAATTTGGCCCCTCAGAGCTCCCCCAGCCTTTTCTCATCAGTATTTGGGGCCCTTCTGACATGAGAAGTCAGCTCCTCGAGCCTCCGTTTACTCACTTATTAGAAATCTCCTGACCTGCTGCTTCCTAGGCCCCTGGCCTGATGCCACCACGAGGAGAAGGGGAGGGAAGGGAGGGTAAGTAATCTTGATAAGGTAAAAACTAAAGGGAAAAAGCAGTACATGGGGATTTTGTTTCCAGCATCAGGGCAAAGCAGGCACCTTGAACGTCTCTCTTGGTGAAAAACACCAAAAATACTAGGGGGAAAAGCCCTTCATCCCTTCCCTCCTCTTCGTAAGGACAGGTCAACCTGCCAAGGAAGAAGGCAGAAGCTCCAGCAGGGTGTGCTCCAGACAAGGGAGGCCACTTATCCAGAGCTTTGTGTTGTGCCCTATTCTGGAGTGTTGTCCACAAGAGGGTGGAGAGACAACAGGAGGGGCCTGCCCGGGGGGTGAGTTGGCGCCCCGGATGGGGAGACCCCTGCACCCAGGGTGTAGTGTTGACAGGGCTTGCCCTAAAGCCATCCTG
>NW_004444611.1:7498-8232 GCF_000243295.1 Trichechus manatus latirostris | reverse complement strand
GGAGTAGCCAAATCTGCCCCCTGGGAGCAGGAGGAACCATTAGGCCCTGGAGTCCCCACCCCACTCCCACCCATGCATCAGGCCCCTCTTCTACCCAGGAAGACTGTGGGGAGGCAATGGCAGAGACTCTTGAGGAGAGGGACAAAACCCCTTTCACAACAGCTTGTGGAAGAAAATGCCCAGCTCTGGGGATGGAGAGAAGGCAGAGGTTTCAGTGTGGAGGGAGTTCAGAGCCCGTCCACCTCACATGAGGAGTCCCAGAGCAGCCATCAGCCCCACCAGCTCAGGGCTGTACCTTGCCCAGTCCACAGCTGCCCAGGTCCCCAGTCCAGAAACCTGAGGTTAGGGGAAGTTCCTCTGGTGATTTGCTTGGGAGGAAAGAGAGGAAGAGAAGGTAGAAGCTGATGTTCACTTGGGGAGGGCCTGACAGGGAACTCCACCACCTTGGACTGAGTGTTCCAGCTCTGAGCCACCCTCCTGGGAAACCTCATAGATCTGTCCCACTGTCTTCATGGGGCAGGGAAGTAAGAAGGCTACAGCACACCTGGAACCTTTCCATTCTTTCACTACAAAGCTTTCCCAATCTCTGCTGGCCTTGGAGTCTCTGCCACCTGCAAGCAATGGTGGCTGATGCCCTTGCAATAGCAAGCTTTGAATAAGTAACTTCTGTTTGCTCTCATTTGGATTGTCTTTGCATATTTCTACAGATCCATCTCCCCTCCCCCACAGACAAG
>NW_004444611.1:0-1331 GCF_000243295.1 Trichechus manatus latirostris | reverse complement strand
TGGAACCACCAACCTTTCCTTTAGCAGCTGGGGATTTAACCCTTTGCCACCAGGGTTCCTTATTGCACCACCAGGGCTCCTTATCCACTAATTTACATATAGTAAATCCTCAGCATGCTCACATTTTATTGCGTTATAGACGTGGTGATTTCAGTGGGAATTGTTTTTTGATTTTTAATTGTTTTTAATTTTTCCTTCAAGCTTCATGATTAATCAATTTTTCTTTGAATTTGAATGTTTCTGTTTAGTCACGTTTCCAGCATATATTTTTTTGTAGGTACGTAGACATGAATACCCTATCTTGATTTTAATTTTCCCTTTTGTTAGTTGCCATCAAGTTAATTCCGTCTTATGGCAACCCCATGTGCTACAGAGTAGAACTGCCCCATAGGGTTTCCAAGGAGCGCCTGGTAGATTTGAACTGCTGACCTTTTGGTTAGTAGCTGAACTCTTAACCACTAGCCTTTTAACTTAGCCAGTAGTCGCTAAGCTTAGGAAATAAAGTGTGCTCCTCCCTTTCTCCCCTATTAAAGGCTGAGCCCTGGTCTATTCATGCTCTCCGTGGTTCTCCCCTTCTTCAGGACTCCCCTGAATCTGTGTTTGGCCTGCAGTGGTGCTTACCTGTAGGCCCTGTGAATGACACACAGTCATCTCTTTGTTTTGGGTGTTGAATGTTAAACTGCAGCTTTGTGTAGCAAAAGAAACCCCCACCTGTTTCCACACAGGTGGTCCCTCCAGGTGACCCCCTCTGGGTGGCTGTGTGTTTCCGCCTGCAGTGGGGTCTCATTTACCTCTTCATATTTGTCTCATATTAACACAAACCCCAACTCTCTAATCACATGGTGGGTCTTTCTGGGATGACCAGCTTCCACTCTGTGTCACCTCTTTAGTATAAACTATCAGGTGAGGACCAAGGGGCCCAGCACAATCACAAAGACAGTCCTATCACTCTGGAAATTCCAGTGGTTTAGAGTTTCCCTCCCAGGAGGCAGGACAAAGGCTGGGACTCTCTCTGGGATCATTGTTAGTTGCCATTGAGTCCATTCTGCCTCATGGTGACCCCATGTGTGCAGAGTAGAGCTGCTCCATAGGGTTTTCAAGGCTGTGACCTTTCGTAAGGAGATCACCAGGCCTGTCTTCTCTGGCGCCTCTGGGTGGGTTTCAGCCAACAACCTTTTGGCTAGTAGCTGAGCCTTTAACCGTTTGTGCCACCTGGCTGCTGTAGAGCTCTCTTTAGGTGAGATCTAATTCTTTACCACAGAGGTAGAATTTAAATACGTCCATCGCACTAAAATACTGAAAAACATGAAGAGAAAATGATAGTGAAATTC
>NW_004444610.1:0-22216 GCF_000243295.1 Trichechus manatus latirostris | reverse complement strand
TGTGTGTGTGTGTGTGTGTGTGTGTGTGTGTGTGTGTGTGTGTGTGTGTGTGTCTTGCGGAGGGAGCAGGCACAGAAAAAAAAGAAACGTATCAACTGCTATTTCTGAATAGTTGCATGTAATGAATACAACACTAACAGAGCACTAAACCCACACTAGGCTTAACTAAATCTTGCGTCTCAATCATATGGTCCTTTTATCAATTTTTTCTCTTCTTCAATGCCTCTGCTTTGGTGTTCTTAAAAAATAATAACAATAACTGTGAAAAACACCATCACCACCACCATCATCACCACCTTCTCAGATTAGTTTTCAGCCAAGTGTGACAGTCAATGAACTAAAATAGGTAAGCTTTCCACATGATCTTAAAGTATCTTAGATGAACGCAGAGCCATGGACCAGGTGGGAGAAGAGACGATGCAGAACGGGTAGAGGTACCAACGTTCTTTTAGTGCTTTGTTCAATCTTTTCACGCTTTGTTTCATTACATCCTCAAAACTACACAAAGAGTATTTATGGCTTCTAAATTTTACAGACATCAAACCTAAGAATCAAAGAAGGAGGAGGTGGCAGAGGCAGGATTCAATCTCAGGTATCTGGGGGCTCCAATCTTCCCATAGTATCCACTTTATCAGAGCTGTCCTGTGAGAAGGTCAATGATATTAGGAATAAAACAGGAAGAATAACTTATTTTGTGATGAGTCGTAAAAGACTTCCTGAAGCAGTGGGAGTTCAAGAATGTATGACCTTGGACTTCACCTTTCTCGAAACTACTACCTCATCTCTGAAATGAGAGCAAACATTCTGGTTTCTGGAATTTTGTGAAATGAAAATGAGTGGATGAATTTGAATGTGTTTTTAAAACTCTGAAACATCCTAAAACTATGAGAACATTTTCATAAAGGAAATAGTTAGGTGAGCTGGAATTGATGGTTGAGCCTCCTGTGATACTATCATCTAGACCAACATTTCTCATACTTTGTTCCCTGTAATATTGTGATTGGATTTTTGGAACCCCAGGTGCTTCTGAGAGGAATATCCCAACACCATTTTTTTTTTTAATTGAAGCATTTCTTATTTTTTTGTCTCCTTTTGATACATGTAACACATATTGGCATATTAAAGTCTCTGAGACTATTGCAATAAAAATAATTTGGGGCTTGTTTAAACATGAAGTGAAAGAAATATTTCACTCAAACATGCATATATTAAGGGTCTGCTGACAAGCCTTGTAATTAGTAGCTTGAGAAAACTTTTTTTTTCATTCAATATTTTTATTCCTGATATTGTTGAATGAAAAGGTCCTAGCTCCAAATCTCAGCTCTTCCACTTATTAGCTATGTTACCTTAGGCAAGTTATAAAATCTCTTAGAATTGATGTTTGTTCATTAGATAATTGGATAATTTTATTGCAGAATGGTGACAATTGAGGGACATATTGTTTATACAGTACTTTATGCAGCGTCTGAGGAGCCTGTGTGGAGCAAGCGGTTTGCAAGCAGCTGCTAACCCAAAGGTTGGTAGCTCGAACCTACACAGCAGCACTGCAGAAGAAAGGCCTGGCCAACTGCTTCCATAGAGGTTATAGCCACAAAAACTCTATGGAGCGGTTCTACTGTGTAACACATGGAGTCATCATGAGTCGGGGGCTGACTCAATGGCCGCTAACAACAACGATGTGCATTGTCTAGTACACAGTGAGTGTTTAATAAATATTGCATCTTTTTCTCCGCTTTTCCCTACAGAATACATGTGTTTGTTGCACAAGACAGATAATTGTCCTGGAGCAAAAGCAGTGTCTATTGGATACATGTGCCTTAGGTTAACAGAGTTTATGTCAAATCCCGGTATTGGGAAGGAAGCAATTGCTCAGAGCTTTCTGTCCTCTCGGCAGGCACATCTTCCATCCTCAGAAGCTACCAAGTTAAAACACTGTGAGTCAGTGTCTCCATGTTATTTCTTTGAAATGTTCTCTTCATTAAGAAAATAAAAAGCTAAAGAGATTGTTCCTGCATTTCGTGTTTCACACATCAGGACAAGAGCAAGATCTGATTCCAAGGCTGTCATCTTTACGGAAGCAGACTGTCACATCTTTCTCTTCACTGAAACAGACTGCCATATCTTTCTCCCCAGGAGTAACTGGTGAATTCCAACTGCCAACCTTGCCTTTAGCAGCAGAGCGCTTAACCACTGTAACGCCAGGGCCCCTTACCCATCCCCACCGGTTTCCCCTAAATCTTTCCTTTCTCCCTCCTCCCACATCCCCTCTTTCCTCCGTTTTTCTGGGATCTGCATTTGGAGCTCGTTCGTGTTTACTCAGTAGCTTGGATTCTCTCTTTTACTTATGCCGGAATTCATCAACGTGAAAAGGAGCAAGGGATGATCTTCCACGTCACATACACACTTCATTATTTGTCTTCGGCGTTTGCAGACAACAAAGCAAAGTGTACCCTTACCCAGTGTCTTCTCAGTAATTGCTGCTGATGTTTTCACTCCCAGACTGCCCTCCTGCCTGCATCTGAACTGTCAAGCAGAGAAGGACAAAGGGAAGGAGCTGGCCATTTTTACTCATCCCAAGCTGGGAAGAGAGTCTCAAATCAACTCAGTTGCCCTTGCTCTCTGGCAAATTCCCAGACCAAATGCACCTCTCCTGTTTTTGTTGCTAGGCCTCCTGAAGCCAGGTTTGGACAAGGGGACCAAGAAGCCAGCAACAGAATCAAGCCAGTCATTTTGCCAAGACTACATCTGCCCTTCAAAATGCTGTTTTTCTTTAATGAGATCATCCTGCAAACCCTGAAGCTGTCCTCACTGCCTTCTCTTGGCATTTTCCAGAAAGTATTTGTTTTATATTTATCTTCTTTGCCTCTGTGTTTATCATCATATAATTAAATGAACACATTTAACTACATCTTTTTTTTCATAAATGTTGTTAGGCATAGAATAGTTTCTTAGAACCTACTTTTTTTTGTTTTGTTTTTGTGGTGGTTGTTTTTGTTTTTGTATTTCCTACACTGGCTCCACACGCAAAGAAAGACAGAAGTAGAAAGAAAGAGCTTATCCTTTGTTATTGAGAGCTCAAGCTTAAGATGCCTACTTGCTACGTGACCTTGAACAAATAGCACACGTTTCTGTACCTTAGTTTCTCCTACTGGTGAATGGGGAAAAGAATAATACCCATTTTCATTTTGTCTGGAGTCCCTGAGTGGTGCAAACAGTTAACGCACATTTAGCTGCTAACTGAAAAGTTGGAGGTTCGAATGCATCCAAAGTCACTTTGGAAGAAAGGCCTGGTGATCAGCTTCTGAAAAATCAGGCATTGAAGCTGTATGGAGCAAAGTGGCAACTTTTTTTTTTTTTTAAAGAATTAAAATGGATATTTTGAAGGACTTCTGGTTCAGACAAGATGGTATATGGACTGGTTTCGCCCTGTCCCTTTCCACCAAGCATACAATAAAACTTGGAAATAACTCAGGAAACAACCAAAGGACAATGCTGAAAAGCAGAAGGAGGAAGGTGAGCTGGCCTTGACACCAAGACTAGAGGAACAGCAGAGAAGAGGCCATCTTAATCCTCTCAGCCCACAGAAGAAGACCACCCAGACATGGTGTTTCTAAACCTTATCCTCACCACAGAAGCTGGCCTAGGTAGGTTAGGTCTTTCCTTGGGTTTAATAGGAGTCCCTAGGATAACATTCCTACTCAACCCTGGGGAGGAACAAGCCTACCTAGGCCACCTTCTGTATAGGCCACATTCCATATAGGCCACTGTCATGGATTGAATTGTGTCCCCCCAAAATATGTGTCAACTTGGTTGGGCCATGATTCCCAGTATTGTGTGATTGCCCACCATTTTGTCATTTGATGAGATTTTCCTATGTGTTATAAATCCTATCACTATGATGTTAATAAGATGGATCAGCAGCAGTTTTATATTGATGAGATCTGCAAGATTAGATAGTGTCTTGAGCCAATCTCCTTTGAGATATAAAAGAGAGAAGCGAGCAGAGAGACATGGGGACCTCATAGCACCAAGAAAGCAGTACCTGGAGCAGAGTCTGTCCCTTGGACCTGAGGTTCCTGCGCTGAGATGCTCCCAGAACAAGGGAAGATGGATGCACCACAAGGACCTTCCTCCAGAGCCGACTGAGAGAGAAAGCCTTTGCCTGGAGCCAGCGCCCTGAATTTGGACTTCTAGCCTACTGCACTGTGAGGATATTAACATCTCTTTGTTAAAGGCATCCACTTGTGGTACTTCTGTTATAGTGGCACTAGATGACCAAAGAGCCACTTTCTGTATACGTCACCTTCTATATAGGTGAACTTCTATATAGGTCACCTTCTATGTAGGCCACCTTCTGTACAGGCACCTTCTGTAAAGGCACCTTCTATATAGGCCATCTTCTGTACAGGCACCTTCTGTATAAGCCAACTTCTCTATAGGCACCTTTTGTATAGGCACCTTCTTTAAAGGCCACTTTCTGTACAGGTACCTTATGTACAAGCACCTTCTGTATAGGCCACCTTATGTATAGGCAACTTCTATATAGGCCACCTTCTGTATAGGCCACGTTCTGTACAGGCCCCTTCTGTATAGGCCACCTTCTGTATAGGCATCTTCTATATAGGCCACCTTCTGTACAGGCCACCTTCTGTATAGGCCACCTTCTGTACAGGCCACCCTCTGTATAGGCCACCCTCTGTATAGGCCACCTTCTGTATAGACACCTTCTGTATAGGCCACCTTCTGTATAGACACCTTCTGTATAGGCCACCTTCTGTATAGGCACCTTCTGTATAGGCCACCTTCTGTATAGGTACCTTCTGTATTGGCCACCTTCTGTATTGGCCACCTTCTGTATAGACCACCTTCTGAATAGGAGTCCCTATGACAACATTAGGAGCCCTGGTGGTGCAGTGGTTAAGCACTCGGCTGCTAACTAAAAGGTTGGCAGTTCAAACCCACCATCTGCTCCACGGGAGAAAGATGCGGCAGTATGTTTCTATAAAGATTTACAGCCTTGGGAACCCTATGGAGCAGTTCTACTCTCTCCTATAGCATTGGAATTGACCTGGCAGCATTTTTTTTTTTTTTAATTGGATTAGGCAAGCCAGCATGGCACCACTAGCAAGTGGGATCCATTGGGGCTCTATCAGAATGTTTGCCCAAAATAAGTGTCCAGGGGAAGTGTTCTCCTTCACTGTAGGGACTGAGACTCCCCTACTTCCCTCACTAAGAAATACTGAGGCAGGAGGATAGAACCGGCAAAAGGGGTCCAACTAGTAGAAGAAACCTGGTCTGGGAAAACCATGACTCGATGCTCTCCTATCTACAGAGAAGTACCAAGGAGAGGGCAGAAGAAGCAAGAGAGATCCAGTCACAATAAGGGGTTCCATTCTGGAAGACTCTTTGTCCCCACAGGTCTGAGACACCCTCACCCTCCAGAGACACTGTGACAACAATCCTCAACAAAACATTAATAAACCAAATCCAAGAATGTATAAAAACAAACACCGTGATCCAGTGAAATTTATCCCAGATACGCAAGGCTAGTTCAACATTTGAAAAACATCATTGTAATCCATCATTTCCACAAATTAAAGGGAAAAATATCACATGATCATATTAATTGATGCAATAAAGGCCTTTGACAAAATCCAACACCCATTTATGATAAAAAGAATTCTCAACAAATTAGGAATACCGAAGAATTGCCTCAACAGATAAAGAGCATGTGTAAACACCTACAGTTAACATAATACTTAACGGTGAAAGACTGAATTCATTCCCACAGAATGAGAACAGATCTCTGGGTGGCATAAACGGTTGGCTTTTGGCTATTAACCTAAAGATTGGCAGTTTAAACTTACTCAGTGGCACCACAGAGGAAAGGCCTGGTAATCTGTTTTCTCTACATGGTAACACATGGGGTTGCCATGAGTCAGAATTGACTTGACAGCAATGGGTAAGAATGACAACAGACAAGGATGCCCACTCTTACTACTCTTATTTGACATAATACTAAGAGATCTAGCCACTTTCATAAAACTAAGAAAGGAAATGTATCATGACTTTGGTATTTAAAGTAAAAGAAACAAAATATGGAAAAAAAATTCAAGTCATAGCAAATTTTCTAAATCTGTGATAAGTCTTAAAAGTAGCATTCTGGACCTCATATAACTTGGTGGTGGATACAGGAACCTATATGTGGTATCCAGAATAATGCTTCTCCCATAAAGATGCCCAAGTTCTAATCCGTGGAACCCCATGTGAACACGTTAAGGCAAAAAGGAACTTTATAGATATGAGTAAACTAAGAATTTTGAGATGGGAAGATTATTCTGGATTATCAGAGTTGGATCAAATGTAATTATATGATCCTTAGAAGAGAGAAGCAGGCGGGTCAGAATGAGAAGGAGGAGATGTAATGATGGGTACCATTTAGAGGAAATGTGATACCATTTAGAGGAAAAAGCCAGGAATCAGGAAATGTAGGGGTCTCTAGAAGCTGGAAAAGGCAAGGAAAGCGACTTTCCTCTAGAACCTCCAGAAGGAACCAGCCCTGCTGACAACTTGACATTAGCCCAGTGAGACTTATTTTCAACTTCTGACATCCATAAATATAAGATAATAAATTTGTGTTGTTTTAAGCCACTAAACTTTTGGTAATTTGTTACAGCAGCAATCAGAAGCTAATACATTACACATGTGATAAAATTACATAGCACTAAATACACACATGCAGAATCACATATGAGTACAACTGGGGAAATCTGAAAAAGATGGGTGGATTGTCTTAATGTTAACATCCTTGTGGTGATATCATACTATACTCATTTTCACTGAGTTGATTCCAACTCGTAGCGACCCTATAGGACAGAGTAGAACTGCCCCATAGGGTTTCCAAGGAGCGGCTGGTAGATTTGAACTGCTAATCTTTTTGGTTAGCAGTCATGGCACGCTGTAGCTCTTAACCACTTCACCACCAGGGCTCAGTATTATACTACAGTTTTGAAAAATTTTACCATTGGAGACAAGGAATTTCTCAATATTATTTCTTATGATATGATATTAATCTACAATGATCTCAATAGAAATTTTAATAAAAAATAGAAGATTTTTAAAAAGACTAGCACATAGTACAGACTCAACAAAGCATTCTATAACATGCTAAGTTTTCATCTTTATTTATCATTCTTGCATTCACTGGAAATCGTTCCTACCTTCTTTAATTGTTTCTTTTATATGACCACACATGCATTTATTTATTCATTCAATAAATAATTCCAGTCAGTACACTTTAATGAATCATGCAATTTTTCAGATTTGGCATTTAAAGTAAAAGAAACAAAACAATACTGGAAAAAAATTCAAGTCATAGCAAACTTTCTAAATCTGTAATTTGTCTTAAAAGTAGCATTCTGGGCCTCATATAACTGTATTACTGTGAAGAGTTATTTGACACCTTCTCATATTGTATTACTCAGATCCCCAGTATCTGTAGGAACTCAAGTGGAATAGTTATTGAACATTTTAGTGTTTGACTATAGGACTTGAACCATTATAACAAAATTATAATTTATTGACCAATGTGAAAAATTACTTTTTTTCTCAGGAATTTGAGAACCAAATTATGTTATGTGTTTTCTCTACCTAAATTCCAAATAAACTACCCTACAGAATATTTAATGCGCTCAGGTCTGTATTACTATGTTTTTAGCTTAATACTTTCATTTATGTTGGAGTTTTTATTAGTAGGGGCAGTAAATAATACATTCTCCTTTGAAAATAGTGTTAGAGTAAGTGTGCCTTATCAATAATGTACTCTGAGAAATCCATTGTTCTGATTTAAATTCTCAAACTCATTTATTATTGACCAGTTTTGAAAATAAAACCAGATTATCTTCTACTTGAATTGTCAGCTGCTTCACATAATATAGGCCCTGGGTCTCTGGATAGTCAAATGGCTTAACAACTGCTTGCTTGATCAGTGATGCTTGTGTGTTTAAAAATAAATAAATCAAAATCCTGAATTTTAAGCATATACTATTGCAGTAATTGTCTATCTTTAATAAATGATTTATATACTTCCTATTTTGGGGGATAAAATGCAAATTATGCATTCATATGCAAGTCTGTGCTAGTGGAACAGTCAAACCCTCTGTATGGCTAAAAATTCATTAAAAGAAAGTACACATTGTCATTTTAAGAAAATCGTCTCGAATAAGTTTACCATTACTGTTGCTAGTTATATACTAGCAAAAAAAGTCTATCATTGGTGTTATTATTGTTGCTGTTAGATGCCATCAAGTTGGTTCCTACTCATAGAGACCCTGTGTACAACAGAACGAAACACTGCCTGGTCCCGTGCCATCCTCACAATCATGGCTATGTTTCAGCCCACTGTTGTAGCCACTGTCATTCCATCTCATTGAGGGTCTTTCTCTTTTTCGCTGACCCTCTACTTTGACAAGCATAATATCCTTCTCCAGGGACTGGAATCTTCTGATTCAAAGATCTTCATGTTCAAAGACGTGAGACAAAGTCTCACCATCCTCGCTTCCAAGGTGTATACTACTATACTCCTTCCAAAACAGATTTGTTTGTTCTTCTGGCAGTCCATGGTATAGTCAATATTCTTCCCCAACATCATAATTCAAATGCATCAATTCTTCTTTGGTCTTCCTTATTCATTGCCCAGCTTTCACATGCATATGGAGTGATTGAAAATACCATGGCTTGGGTAAGGTGCCCTTAGTCTTCAAAGTGATATTTTTACTTTTTAACACTTTAAAGAGGTCTTTTGCAGCAGATTTGCCCAATGCAATACATCATTGTTTGATTTCTTGATTGTTGTTCCCATGGGCACTGATTGTCGATCCAAGTAAAATGAAATCCTTGACAACTTCAGTATTTTCTCCATTTATCATGATATTGCTTATTGGTCCAATTGTGAGGACTTTTGTTTTCTTTATGTTGAGGCATAATCCATACTGATGGCTGTAGTCTTTGATCTTCATCAGTAAGTGCTTCAAGTCTTTTTTGCTTCAAGCAAGCAAGGTTTTATTATCTGCCTATCGCATGTTGTTAATGAGTCTTCTTCCAATCCTACGCATGTTCTTCTTCATATAGTCTAGCTTCTTGGATTATTTGCTCAGCACACAGATTGAACAAGTATGGTGAAAGGATACAATCCTAACACACACTTTTCCTGATTTTAAACCATGCAGTATCCCCTTGTTGTGTTAGAACAACTGCCTCTTGGTCTATGTACAAGTTCCTCGTGAGCACAATTAAGTGTTCTGAAATAACCATTCCTCACAATATTATCCATAATTTGTTATGATTCATATAATCAAATGCCTTTGCATAGTCAGTAAAACACAAGTAAACATCTTTCTGGTATTCTCTGCTTTTAGCCAGTATCCATCTGACATCAGCAGTGATATCCCTCTTTCCATGTCTCTTCTGAATCAGGCTTGAATTTCTGGCAATTCCCTGTCAAAGTACAGCTGCCACTGTTTTTTAATTATTTAAGCAAATTTTACTTTTATATGACATTAATGATATTGTCTGATAATTTCCTCATTCTGTTGGATCACCTTTCTTTGGAATGGGCACAAATATGGATCTCTTCCAGTTGATTGGCCAGGTAGCTGTCTTCCAAATTTCTTGGCACAGACAAGTGAGCACTTCCAGTGCTGCATTCGTGTGTTGAAACATCTCAATTGGTGTTCCATCAATTACTGGAGCTTTATTTTTTTGCCATTGCCTTCAGTACAGCTTGGACTTCTTGCTTCAGTACCATTGGTTCTTGATCATACGCTACCTCCTGAAATGGTTGGATGTCCACCAGCTCCTTTTGGTAAGTTGACTGTGTATTCCTTCCGTCTTCTTTTGCTACCTCCTGCATCGTTCAATATTTTGCCCATAGAGTCCTTCAGTGTTGCAACTCAAGGCTTGAATTTTTTTCTTCAGTTCTTTCCGCTTGAGAAATGTTGAGCATGTTCTTCCTTTTTGGTTTTCTAACTCCATATCTTTGCACATTTCATTATAGTACTTTACTATGTCTTCTTAGCAGCTCTTTGAAATCTTCTATTTAGCTCTTTTATAAGATCATTTCTTATGCTTTCTTTACTACTCTATGTTCAAGAACACATTGCAGAGTATCTTCTGGCATCCATTTTGGTCTTTTCATTCTTTCCTGTCTTTTTTATGACCTTTTGCTTTCTTCATGTATGATATCCTTGATGTCATTCCACAACTCATCTGGTCTTCGGTCATTAGTGTTCACTGTGTCAAATCTATTCTTGAGATACTCTCCGAATTCTGATGGGATATACTCAAAATCATACTTTGCCTCTTGTGGACTTGTTTTGATTTTCTTCAGCTTCAACTAGTTCTGATTAATTATATTGAGCTTCTCCATTGTCTCTTTTCACAGATGTAGTTGATTCCTATGTTTTCCATCTGGTGAGGTCCACAGAATAGTTGCTGCTCATGTTGAAAAAAGATATTTGCAATGAATAGGTCATTGGTCTTGCAAATTTCTTTCATGTGATCTCCAGCATCATTTGTATTATCCAGGCCATATTTTCCAACTACTGAACCTTCTTCTTTGTCTCCAACTTTCGCACTCTAATCACCAGTAATTATCAACACATCTTGATTGAGTGTTGACCGGTTTCAGACTGCAGAAGTTGGTAAAAATCTTCCATTTCTTCATCTTTGACATTTTAGTGGTTGGTGCATAAATTTGAATAATAGCCTTGTTTACTGGTCTTCCTTGCAGGCGTATGAATATTATTCTTTCACTGACAACGTTGTATTTCTGGCTAGTTCTTGAAATATTCTTTTTGACAATGAATGTGATGCTGTTTCTCTTCTAGTTGTATTCCCAGAATAATAGACCATATTATTGTCTGATTAAAAATGGCCAATACTAGTCCATTTCAGTTCACTAATGCCTAGGATATTGACCTTAAAGCATTCCATTTCATTTTTTACAACTTCCGATTTTCCTAGATTCATACTTTGTATATCCCATGTTCGATTATTAATAGATGTTTGCAGCTGTTTTTTCTCATTTTGAGTCATGCCATATCAACAAATGAAGGTCCCGAAGGCTTTACTCCATTTACGTCATTAAGGTCAACTCTACTTTGATGAGGCAGCTCTTCCCTAGTCGTATTTGAGTGCTTTCCAACCCGAGGGGCTCATCCTCCAGCCCTGTATCAGACAATGCTCCACTGCTATCCATAAGGTTTTCACTGGACAATTTTTTTAAGAAGTAAATCACCAGTTCCTTCTTCCTAGTTTGTTTTAGTGTGGAAGCTCCACTGAAACCTGTCCATCATGGGTGCCCTGCTAGTATTTGAAATACTGGTGGCATAGCTTCTAGCATCATAGAAACACACAAGCCACCATAGTATGACATACTGACAGACGAGTGGTGGTAGTTCTTTTTAATCCAAAAGTTAGAGGAAGACAGGTAGCTTAGTATTTTTTATTATTTATGATGTACATGGGGCACTCAATAAACTAATTCATTGCAACACCCAGAGGAATAGGTAGATCAGTGTCCAGAGTTTTCTGTTCTGGTGTTAAACTGCTTAATTCAGAACTAGGATCTCCAATTCACTATTTGTATGTCTCTATGTGAATCAATTTAACCCCATATGCTTAATCTCCTCATCTGCAAAATAGAGATGATAGTACCCATTGAAAGAGTTTCTGCAAGGAATTAAATGTGATAAGTAGATGATAGATGGATAGATAGACAGACAGACAGATAGATAGATAGGCAGGTACGTAGGTAGGTAGGTAGGTAGAGGTACAGTACATAAAACCAGTTGCCATCAAGTCGATTCTGACCCATGGCAACCCCCATGTGGTATGTCAGAGTAGAACTGTGCTCCGTAAGGTTTTCAATGGCAAATTTTTCAGAAGTAGATGGTCAGGACTTTCTTCTGGAGCATCTCTGTACGTACTCGAACGGCCAGCCTTATAGTTAGCAGTTGAGTGCATTAACCATTTGCATAATAAAGGGATATGTGTATATATATATATATATATATATATATATATGGCCTGGCACATAGTCAGCACTCAATATACATTAGCTATTATTATCTTATTCAATTATCACATCATCTGTGTAAAGAATTGAGTATTATTTTCAAACTATCAAAGAGTATTTTGAGGTTGGGTTACCTACCCAAGATCAAACAGAAAATAGCAAAGCCAGGTCTTAAGCCTAGGTGTATTGGGCTCCAAAGTTGTCTCTCTTCCTGCTCTAGTCCTGCCCTCTCCAGAATTTGATCAAGTGAAAAAGAAATCTCACTTTGCATTTCATGTCTACCACTGTCTTGGTGTGATGCTGATTTTTTTCTCACAGCTAAATATAAACTCTGTAAGTCACCTGCTACAATTGGCATTGTATCTTTTCATAAGCTCCTCTGCCTGCTTCTTGGACTATTCACTCCTCATCTCAAAGTTAATAGCTTTGAAACAACTATATCAAACGTCAAAGATGACTTTGTTGCTTATATCATTGAATTTTCAGTCATTAATTTTACTAGACTCCTCAGCAGCCATCAACATGTTTGACAGATCTTCCTTCTTTCAAATATTTTCTTTGGCACTGGTGACATCACAGTCTCTTGGATTTTCTATTAAACCCTGCTTGATGCTTATTAATTTCCTTCACTGGTCTTTCCTCTTCTATCCAGCCTTGCAAGCCCTAGTGGATGATCTTGGTTTTTCAGAAGTCTGTTCCATTCTCATAGTTTCAAATACCACCAATATACTATCAATAATCAAATTAATATCTAAAAACCAGCTAAACATTTTTGTCATCTTTGAAAATATATGTGTTTGGATAACTGAAATTCTACACATATGTTTCACATTCAGTCCCAAACTTGCTTCTCTTCCAATGGCCCCTATCTCAGCCAGAAGCCAAATTCCTACTCACATAGCCAACCAAATGTCAGGTCCTGCTGAATGTACCTTCTAAAGAGTTTCCAAGTCCACTCTCCTCTCACTACTGCCACTCTAACACTCTATCATCCCTCTATGAGACTAAACCAAAAAAACCAAGCCTGTTGTCATCAAGTCGATTCCGACTCATAGCAACCCTATAGGACAGAGTAGAACTGCCCCACAGGGTTTCCAAGGAGTGGCTGGTAGTAGAAGGTAGTAGACTACCTTCTAATTATTCTGTTCTTCTCTCTCTTTAATCTATTATCCACTCAGGAACCAGAGTGATCTGTTAAAGAAACAAGTGTAATCTACAAGGGATTTCATGGTTGGGCTCTGCCTAATTCTCTAGAATTAGGTACAACTTTTTTTCTACCCTGCAGCTACCACTTTACCACTCCCCCTCCCCCTCAGTTTATTACCTTCCAGTCATATTGATCTTCTTTTCATCCTTCCAATACTATAACACCTCTTTCCTATCTAAGGGAATTTACCCTTCCTGTTCTCTGCTACATGGGAGAAAGATGTGGCAATCTACTTCTGTGAAGACTGCAGCTTGGGAAACCATATGGGGCAGTACTACTCTGTCCTATAGGGTCGGAATCTACTCAACAGCAATGGGTTTGATTTAGGAACATTCTGCTTATGAATGATACAATGCCAAAGCATTGTATCTTTTCTTTTAAAGTGTTTTCAATCTGCTTTGGGTACTTTTATTATTACTGAAAATTCCAGATTCCTGGGATGTTTGGAAAGGCTGATAGTTTACAGTGATTGTTTTAGGGAGTTAGTTTGAAATAGAATATTTTACAATCATTAGCAACTGCAGTTATTGGGGAAAATGTTCCAGGTAACAAAGTTGAGAAATGGATTGATTTTTCTTCATAATTACCCTAGCCTGAAAATATCACTAGAATCAATCTAGGCTCAGAGAAGATTCCACTGTTTCTCAAAATTAAACTGTATAAGGACAATATGGGTGCTTGATGGAACATGCTGATTCCCAAGGTTTAGAACCCTTCATGCTTATGAGAACTTCAAGTTATATAGCTAAGGGTGGTCTGGAGACAAAATGTTGTCTCATAATTAATTCCACATGGTCTCTGGATGATACTGAATGTAGTAGTGATATTCAGATGCTCCAATACCAGTATACAAAACACTTGGAAGTTCCTCAGACCTTTGACATCCATTGACATTGCCATTTATCAATTTTATTAACCTCTTCAAAGAACCAGCATTTGATTTCATTGCTTCTTACTATTACTATCTTATTTTCAATTTCATGGATTTCTGCTCTGATTTGTAACATTTTTTTCCTCCTGCTTACTTTGAATTAAATTTGCTCTTCTTTTTCCAGTTTGCTAAAGTGATTATTGCTTTTAGATCTGTCTTCTTTTCCAATATATGCATTCAATGTTATAAATTTCCCTCTAAGTGCTGCTTTCACTGCATCCCGCATGTTTGGATAAGTTGTATTTTCATTTTCATTTAGTTCAAAATAATTTTTAATTTCTCTGAGACTTTTTCTTTGACCCATGTGTAAGCCCACTGCAACGTTAATGCAATTAGCATGCAAAGTGAACACATTTCACCATATCTATGAGGCCTACTTAAAATAATCTGTTGATGTAGTATGTTAAACATCAGTTTTCTATGGTTCAATGCAGAGCCCCAGGGTTGGTGATATTGGTTTTATTATTTATGAGTTTACATTTTTGTTTTTTTGTTTAATGCAGAGCAAACCCATGCTGGAATAACCTTGTAAAGATTATTTTCTCTAAGTGCAGCTACTTACCTGGTTCTGTTGTTGTTAGGTGCCACCGAGTCGATTTTCAACTCATAGAGACACCATGTGACAGAGTAGAACTCCCCAATAGGGTGTCCTAGGCTGTAATCTTTACAGAAGCAGATTGCCAGATCTTTCTTCAGAGGAGCTGTTGAGTGGGTTTGAACCACCAACCTTTTGCTTAGCAGCTAAGTGCTTAACCATTGCGCCACCAGGGCTCGTCTACCTGTTCTGAGCATTGGATCATTGACTGCACTAATTAGGTTGGACATACCCAATGTTATAGGGCAGACCTAAAGTAGAGCCAGAGACAGAGTTTCTTGTGCAAGTGATTCATTGAGAGAGTGTTTTTAGGAGAAACTTGCAGGAGATTAGAAAAGAGGCAAGGACAGGAAAACCTTCTGGGCAGAGAGGTGGTCTCAGGAACGCAGCCTCAGCTCATGTCACAGGGAACTCTGGAGCATACACTGCATCACAAATGTCCCACTCAAAGGTAAGGGAGCAGGGCCGCTATATTAAATATCAGTCTTTGTTTGTCTATGGGCTGCCTTGGGGATGTGGGGTATGTAACCACTCTCTCAGTCATCTGTGGGCAAGTTGGCTTCTGTTAGCTAAGGGCAATGCTCTGGAGCAGGGCGTAGTCAACACCCAAAGCAGCTGGGGATGGGGACACTATCCTAATAGGGTGGATCTGGGTAGGGAACCAACAGCATCTGTTACACTCAGTCCCTGAATCTATCAGAAACAGGAACTTATGGGGGTGCTTTGTCTGCAGGATTTTTGAATGCAAAAAAAGAATTGAGGGAGGATAACTGAAACCATAAAAGAAAGTGTCTGAATTCAAACTGTATCTTTCTTTTGTTGAATTTAAAATGTCAGTTGTAGAAACTGCTCAATCTCTCATACTGCAATAGCTTAATGTTCACAGTTCATCATTTGTAAACTATGCACGTGCATCTGTGCATATCCATGCAAAGGTGAAGTTATAGAATCAATTCTATGCCCCCATCAGTATGAACTACAACATAATGAAGACAGGTTTCATAAATATGCATGGTAAGCCTCTCCAGTTTTGAGGTTGGCCTCTCTTAGCAGTACCTGTTGTTTGCCTAAGCCCTGAGCCTTGTTTAGTGACAGTGCAGGCGTCTTCTGGCCGGTTAGTTTGAAATAAAATATATTCTTTCTCGCTGTGGGTGAAAAAGCAACATATTCCAGATTAAGAATAGCACATTTTGGCAGAGAACTCATTTGACTTCAAGTCATGTCCTATTCATATACCAAAAACTGCTTCTTGGATGTATCTATGTGGAGTTTTCTGGTTTGACATTCTTCCAACTCTCCTTATCAACTGCGATCTCAGTTGTGATAGGGAACATGACTGACTGTTCACCAATATCTGGTCCTCAGCTACTTCTGAGTTCTTGAAAGAGTTCAAGTCCTCACTCCTGAAAGTCATGAAATGCAAACACAAACTATATGCATCAATTCCAGGTGGAAACGTTTAATGATTGGTATTCTGCTCTCCAAACCGCTTTTCCTCTGCAGTAATGTTTGTAGAAACGTGAATTCAGGTAGAAGCCGTGAGTGATGCTTGAGACAACACATAGAGGAAAGCCATTTTGGAGAATCACGTGGACCAACAGTAAACTTAGCATAAGCAAAATATTTGTCATGGCATACTGCTGAGACTCTGGGGTTACTTGTTAAACAAGCATGTCGTTGTTGTTGTTAGGTGCCATTGAGTCAATTTCGACTCACAGAGACCCCACGTGACAGAGTAGAACTGCCCCATAGGGTTTTCTTGACTGTAATCTTTATGGAAAGGAGCTTTGTTGTGCAACAGTCAAGCACTTGGCTGCTAAATCAAAAGGTCAGTGGATGGAACCCACCAGCAACTCTGCAACAGAAAAGACCTGGTGATCTGCTCCATAAAGATTACAGCCTTGGAAACCCTAGGGGGCAGTTCTACTCTGCCTAGGACAGGGTTACTGTGAGTCAGAATCAACTCAAGGGGCAAACAACAACAGCTATCTTTACGGAAGCGTATTGCCAGGCCCTTGTCCCATGGAGCAGCTGAGTGGGTTCTAACCGCCAACCTTTCGGTTAGCAGCCCAGTGCTTAACCGTTTCACCGCCAGGACTCTTTTAACCCAGCATAGCCTAGACTCTTCTGACTAATACAGACATTTAATCAGTCATTTCCCCTGTGGATGCACGTGTGCACACATACACACTCACACACATACAACCCCAGCTACAATTATGCCAATATTATAAATTAGGAAGGTGAACAGTGGAGAAGTTCCAACATTTCACTAAAAGTAAATAGAATGTGAGTGGAGGGAAGTATTTGAAACCTAATCTTCTCTGAGTCCAGTACACTTTTCTATTACTCTGTCAAGGAAACTTGGAGGATTGAAACAATAGGTCTTTTGCATTGTCTCCTTCTAATGGATTTAAATATGTAATAATTAGATATCATTGTCCTGAGGCTGCCACAAAAGATAACACAACTATTTGATATTCTTCATATGTTTATGATTGTCAATATTCTCCCCAAGGAAAAAACACAATGATCAATGCATTCATCATTCTATAGTGTTGAATACCCTTGAATCCAAATACAATCAAAATCTAAATCACAATTTAGATTCAGGAAAAAAAAAAACTGCCGTCGAGTCAGTTCCGACCCATAGTGACCCTACAGGACAGAGTAGAACTGTCCCATAGAGTTTCCAAGGAGCGCCTGGTGGATTCCAACTGCCAACCTTTTGGTTAGCAGCCATAGCTCTTAACCACTACACCACCAGGGTTTCCATTTAGATTCAGAGTAATAGCAAAATAAGAACAAAACCACAATTAATTCTTCTTGGGCTGCTACTACTAATTTTACTATTATCAACGTTACCAACATACCAAGTTTTTTTTTCACTAGACACATACTGTGAAAATTAATCTTCATCAAAATATTATGACTCAGTTATTGCCATTCAAAATTTTTTCTCTGAGAAGACTGAGAATCAGAAAATGTAAGTGACCTAACCAAGGTCAGAATTTCTATGGCAAGGATTCAAATACACTTTCATCTGAGTAGGATTTAATGAAAGATTTTGGCTTGTGTCTTCACTTAACCACTCACTTGTTAGATGATCTTAAGTAAGTCACTTAACTGTTTCATTACCCATTTTTCTCACATGGAATTGGAAATAATAATATCCCCCTAGATTTGTTATGACTTGAAATGAGAAGACATATATGAAAACATTTAAACATTATAAAAAGCCACACAATGCAATATAGTTTTCTTATTATTCATACAAACAATTATGGAAATACTGTGAAGGTTATTATGAATCTATACCCTGTACTTTTTCTATTATTGCACATATTATTTCCTTTAAAAGAGCAGTGATTCTTTAAAAAGCTATCTTGCATGGAAGTATATAGTGGGCAAGTATAAGTGGTGAATTAACTCTGTTGGTAGTTTTGCTCTGAAGTATATCCCTAACAAATAGCTGCATAGCTCATTGGAGCAGTCAAAATTAAAAATGTATATGCAAGGCTAAAACGCTGAAAAATAGCTCACAGTTAAACACATCAAACTGCTTAAAATTTCAAAAGATGTAATCATCTTTTTTGGGGGGAGGGAATCTCTGAATATTCTCTGGATTGTTAGTGGATATAAAATGGTTTCAAACTTTTTTTTTAATTGCTAAATTCAAGTACAGATGTGTATGCTATTTTCCTCTTTGACTATGATTTCTCTTCCAGAATATACATACTGCCTGAAAAATGGATCCATTCAGACAATTTCAAAACTTTGAAATAGTAGTGGGTAACCAGAACCTCTGGCCTTACCAATGTATGAAGTAAAATAATTTTGGGATATTCATCTGTTCGATATACATGCATAGGTTGTTGTTGTTAGGTGCTGTAGACTCATAGCAACTCTACGTACAACAGAACAAAACACTGCCTGGTCCTGCACCATCCTCACAATCATTGTTTTGCTTGAATCCATTGTTGCAGTCACTGTGTCAATCCATCTCGTTGAGGGTCTTCCTCTTTTTTGCTGACCCTGTGCTTTACCAAGCATGATGTCCTTTTCCAGGAACTGATCCCTCCTGCTAACATGTCCAAAGTATATGAGACGGAGTCTCGCCATTCTTGCTTCTAAGGAGCATTCTGGTTGTACTTCTTCCAAGACAGATTCGTTCATTCATTTGGCAGTCTCTGGTATATTCAATATTCTTCGCCAATACCACAATTCAAAGGCACCAATTCTTCGAATTTCCTTATTCATTGTCCAGCTTTCGCATGCATATGAGGCTTGTGCCAGGCGCATCTTAGTCTTCAAGGTGACATCTTTGCTTTTCAACACTTTAAAGAGGTCTTTTGCAGCAGATTAGCCCACTGCAATGCATCTTTTGATTTCCTGACTGCTGCTTCCATGGGTGTTGATTGTGAATCCAAGAAAAATGAAATCCTTGACAACTTCAATCTTTTCTCCATTTGTCATGATTTTGCTTATTGGTCCAGTTGTAAGGATTTTTGTTTTCTCTATGTTGAAGTGTAATCCATAGTGAAGGTTGTGGTCTTTGATCTTCATCAGTAAATGCTTCAAGTCCTCTTCACTTTCAGCAAGCAAGGTTGTGTCACCTGCATAACGCAGGTTGATAATGCATCTTCCTCCAATCTTGATGCCTGGTTCTTCTTCATAGATCTAACTTCTCAGATTATTTGCTCAGCACACAGATTGAATAGGTATGATGAAGGGATACAACCCTGACACACACCTTTCCTGACTTTAAATCACTCAGTATACCCTTGTTCTGTTTGAACGACTGCCTCTTGATCTGTGTACAGGTTCCTCATGAGCACAATTAAGCATTCTGGAATTCCCATTCTTCGCAAGGTTATCAGTAATTTGTTATGATTCACATAGTCGAGTGCCTTTGCATAGTCAAAAAAACACAGACAAACATTTTTCTGGTATTCTCTGCTTTCAGCCAGGATCCACCTGACATCAGTATTGATATCCCTGGCTCCATGTCCTCTTCTGAACCTGGCTTGAATTTCTGGCAGCTCCCTGTTGATACACTGCTGCAATCGCTTTTGAAAGATTTTCAGCAAAATTTTACTTGCTTGTGACATTAATGATATTGTTTGATAATTTCTGCATTCCGTTGGATCACCTTTCTTTGGAATGGGAACAAATATGGATCTCTTCCAGTCAGTTGGCCAGGTAGTTGTCTTCTAAATTTTTTTGGCATAGTGGAGTGAGCACTTCCAATGCTGCATCTGTATGTTGAAACAATTCAATTGATATTCTGTCAATTTCTGGAGCCTCGTTTTTTTTTTTTTTTTTTCATGTGTGGAATGAAGAATCAAGAGACCAGGGTTTACATATTAAAAATGAGAAACCAAATCAAACAGTGGCTTATTCATTGCAGCTTAGACTTTTTCCTTCAGTACCATTGGTTCCTGATCATATGCTACCCCCTGAAATGGTTGAACATCGACCAATTCTTTTTAGTATAATGACTCTGTGTATGCCTTCCATCTTCTTTTGATGCTTCCTCCGTCATTTAATATTTTCCCCATAGAATCCTTCAGTACTGCAATTCAAGGCTTGAATTTTTTCTTCAATTCTTTCAGCCTGAGAAATGCCGAGCATGTTCTTCCCTTTTGGTTTTCTTTCTCTAGCCCTTTGCGCATGTCATTATAATGCTTTGTCTTCTGCAGCCACCCTTTGAAATATTCTGTTCAGTTCTTTTACTTCATCATTTCTTCCTTTTGTTTTAGCTACTCAGTGTTCAAGAGCAAGTTTCAGAGTCTCCTCTGATATCCATTTTAGTCTTTTTTTCTTTCCTGTCTTTTCAATGACCTCTTGCTTTCTTCAAGTATGATGTCCTTGATGTCATTCCACAACTCATCTGGTCTTCGGTCATGAGTGTTCAGTGAATCAAATCTATTCTTGAGATGGTCTCTAAATTCAGATGGGATATACTCAAGGTCATACTTTGGCTCTAATTTTCTTCAATTTCAAGTTGAACTTGCATATGAGCAATTGATGATCTGTTCCACAGTTGGCCCCTGGCCTTGTTCTAACTGATGATATTGAGCTTTTCCATGATCTCTTTCCACAGATGTAGTCAATTTGATTCCTGTTGCAAGACCAATGACTTCTTCATTGCAAATACCTTTTTTCACCAACATAAATGGCAACTATACACGTGGACCCTACCAGATGGAATACACAGTAATCAAATCGAAAATACATACATATATGCATACAAATGTAGGTATGTATTTATTTCTTTGACTATATATGCAAATGTACAACTTTGCATGTTTGAATAAGTCATAAGTGCAAAGGTGGCTTAGTATTTGAAACTTTTAGGATATGAATACTTATTAGGGTACATAAAGGAACTTTTTTGTATATATATATATGTATTTTTATTGTACTTTAGATGAAGGTTTACAGAACAAATAGTTTTTCATTAAACTGTCAGTACACATATTGTTTTATGACATTGGTTATAAACCCCATGACACACCAACACTCTCCTTTCTCGACCTTGGAGGACCCTTTTTCTTTTGGTGAAAATATACATAGCCAAAGTTACACCATTTCAAAAGTTTTTACATGTACAATTCAGTGACATCGATTACATTCTTCCAGTTGTGCTGCTATTCTCAGCATCCTTTTCCAAATTATCCCATCATCATTATCTTCAACTCACTGCCCCCTAGGCTTCTCCTCAAACTTTCTGAGTTGCTATTGTTAATTTGATCTCATATAGATAATTCTTTTTTTTTTTTTTTGGTACCTTAGATGAAGGTTTGCAGAACAAATAGTTCTTCATTAAACAGTTAGTACACATACTGCCCTATGACAATGGTTAACAACCCCACTACATGTCAACACTGTCCCTTCTCATCCTTGGGTTCCATATAACCAGCTTTCTTGTCCCCTCCTGCCTACTAGTCCTTGTCCCTGGACTGCTGTGCCTCATTAGTCCTGTTTTGTTTTATGAGGCTGTCCAATCCCTGGCTGAATGTTGAACTTCAGGAGTGAATTCACCACTGAGCTAAAAGGGTGTCCGGGGGCTATACTCTTGGGGTTTCTCCAGTCTGTCAGTCCAGTAAATCTGATCTTTTTTTTGTGAGTTAGAATTTTGTTCTACATCCTTTTCCAGGTCTGTTCAGGACCTTCTATTGTGATCCTAGTCAGAGCAGTCGGTGGTGGTAGCTGGGCACCATCTGGTTGTACTGGACTAGTCTGGTGGAGGCCGTGGTAGCTGTGGTCCATTAGTCCTTTGGACTAATCTGTTTCTTGTATCCTGTTCTCTACATTCTCCCTTGCTCCCACAGGGGTAAGACCAGTGGAGTATCTTAGATGGCTGCTCACAGGCTTTTAAGACCCCAGACGCTACTCACCAAG
>NW_004444609.1:20364-22373 GCF_000243295.1 Trichechus manatus latirostris | reverse complement strand
GTTCCTTGGTTTTGGAGCTTTAGGGTCATGGTTTCATGGGAAATCCCAGTTAATGGGCCTAATAATGTTTTTAGTGTTCTGTTCTACCTCCTAGTTCGTTGCAGAGTGCCTGGGGTCTTAAAAGCTTGCAAGTGGTCATCCAAGACAGGGCAATTGGTCTCTATTCACCTGGAGCAACAGAGAAAGAAGAGTCAGGAATAGGAGGAGGAAATGGAATGTGTGGCTAACTTCCTCCATGAACAACTGCCTCCTTGGCCATGAGACCAGAAGAATTAGATGGTGCCTGGCTACCAGTACAAAACATTTGATCAAAGATTCTATAGAAGAATCATTATCAAAAGGGGGAAAATGCAGAATAGAATTTCAAATTCTCATGGACTCCAGACTTTCTGGAGCCATGGAGCTGGGTGAACCCCTGAAACTATACAAAAATATCCCCTGAAGTCTTCATAAAACCAAATAATATTTTATATTAACTAGTAAAAAATGCCTGCCTTGAAAATTAAACTCTTTTAAGAATTATCTATATGGGATTGAAGTGACAACAGCATCTTGAAAGCTTAGATAGGAACTTTATAGGACAGTTAGTTTATGTCAATGACAGAGGAACAACTCAGAAAATGAGGATGAGGATGGTTGCACAATTCAAAGAATGTAATCAATGTCTCCAAATTGTACACGCAGAAATCGTTGAATAGGTGTGTGTTTTGATGTTTATATTCTCAACAAGAGCAAAAAAAACTTTTTTAAAAAAGAGAGGTAGAAAAAATGGCAAAATATTAATAATATTTATCTTCAGGTGGTAGGATTAATGAGTGATTTTTACTCACTTTACATTTTTGCAGTTTCCTAAATTTCTTCAAAGCTATTTGTATCATAAAAAAATCATTGTAGCTTTTAAAGGGCCTGGATTTTGGATTAAGTCAAATTTAGTCATTGACTTAATGAATGGAATTCTGAAATCCTTCATAGAGAATTCATACCTTTGTCATAAAAAAAGAATTCAAGCCCTCTAGAGTATCATCTCTATGCTAAGTATATGTTGGTAGATATACGGATATTACCTGGATTTTAAAAAGTAAGAGATTTTCTTTATATCAGACTCTAAAACATGCCCTCCATCAAGATATAGACTACAAAATGAAAGAAATAAATGGAGCAAATGTAATTACTTACAGTTTTTTTTTTTTTTTTTTTTTTTAAGCAAGCTGGAGAACATTCCATATAAATAAAAAAGAATTTCCTGGAAGAATACAGAGGCAGCATTAGTACAAGGGTAAGACCCAAGGTTCACGTCTCAGCTTGGCAACTTTCTAACTCTGTGACACTGGGGAAGTTTCTTAACTTCTCAGTGCCTTAGTTTCCTCCTCAGGAAAATTGGGATAATAATGTCTACTTCATAGGATTGTTATGATAATTACATATGTCAGGATTTATAAAGTGCATAGAATAGTGCCAAGCATGTGGTAAGTACTGTGAGAGATTTTGTTGAATAAAAAATTACACAAGTATAAAAACATAATTCGTACTAGAACTAATTCAACTTCGTATTTTGAGTGTCAAACCCACTTAGCAATCACAAAAAGTATAAGTTTAATTTCCCCAAACAAATAAATAAAACAAATTGGAAAGACAGATAATGATATAAAAGTTTACTTTTCTCAGAGCTAGCTTCACATCCTTGTTTCTCAAGGTGTAAATCAAAGGATTAAGGGAAGGGGTAACAATATTATTCGACACCTGAACCACAGTATCCAGCCACAGGCTGGAAACAGGCCAGAGATAAATGAGCACCACAGGGCCATAGAAGAGCAGGATGGAGGTCAGGTGGGCACTGCAGGTTGAGAAGGCTCTGCGCCTGCCTTCTGATGAGCTGATTTTCAATATGAAGATAAAAATGTGAGTATAAGAAGTGAGGATAAGAAGGAAACACATGAGAGCAACAACACCTACATTGGTGAAACTCACCATCTGAGCCAGAGAGGTGTCAGCCCAGGCTAGAGACAGCA
>NW_004444609.1:18436-19925 GCF_000243295.1 Trichechus manatus latirostris | reverse complement strand
AGGATAGCCAGAAGAATGAGTAGGTTCCCCAGCAGAGTGAGAAGGTAGAAGCCCATGAATAAGACAAAGAGAACATTTTCCAGCCCTTCTGTATGAGGGATTCCTATCAGGAGGAACTCATTTACTGGAGTGTGATTCCTCATCTTCATGGCCAGTTAGTCCTGGAATATCAAAGAATGACCTCACTGTGGTGAATACCTTCATAGAGTCTCAGATAACCTATTGACTCAAATAATCTGCAAACCTGTTTTTCTTCCTTACCAACGGGAACAACTGGCAATGGAGATTTCTGTAGTGGGCATATAATAAAACAAAATGGAAAAATAATATTCACTGTAGAAAAAAAGCAACAGACAAGTATCAATATTAAAAACAACCATACTTTTTCAATACAAAATTTAGTCTCTCAATAGCAATTATGTTTGCAATGTTTCTGAACATATGCAATGATCATTAAGGTTTTTGATATTAGGCTTCATTAACCAGGGAATATCTTAAGAAAACATCATGGAGTCAACTAAGACAGTATCAGTCCAAATCAAATAGATCTAATTCTCACATTCTTCCCATTCTCCTCTAGTGCATACACCCTGTCCAAACATTAGGGGAAGAAGAGGAGAAAGTGCTCTAGAGAAAATGTGCTTACACTCTGGAAATATGGCTGACACAGGCTGAGAACCAGATGCTGCATCCACCCCATCACTGTCTACTTGGCCTTTAGACGCTGTGGAACAAGAAGACCAATCTCTGAGGCCAGAATAGCTGATCTTTGCTAGACTCAGTCACTCAGGCCTGAAAAACGTGGACCTGGCATAGCCTCTGGCTCCTGAGTGAAGGAACAGCAATCGACTCCTCAAGAGAGAATAAAGTCTCTTTACTGTTCCTTTGGGACTTTCTCCCCTAGGGGCCCTGACTGAAAAGTCTGCAGAACAGAGGGAGCAATTAGAGTGGAGACTTTCCTTTCTTCCTTCCTTCCTTCCTTCTTTTTCCCCATTGCCTCTACCTCATTACTTCTTGGATTAAAATATAATTAGTGTAACTGCATTTAGTGTATTCAGATTTTTTTCTTCCAATTTTATTTATTTTATAGTTATTGTTGAGAATATGGAGCCCTAGTGGCCCAGTGGTTACAAGTTCAACTGCTAAGCAAAAGGTTGGAAGTTCAAATCCCCTAGCCACTCCTTGTAAACCCTACGGGGCAATTTTACTCTTACAGGGTCTTTATGAGTCTGAATCAACTCAACGGCAACTGGGATTTCTTTTTCTTTTTTTTTTGGTTGAGACTATACACAGCAAAACATATGCTAATTCATCAGTTTCTACAAGTAACAATTTGATGACATTGATTACATTTTTCAAGTTGTGTAACCATTCTCACCTGCCTTTTCTGAATTATTCCTGCCTCATTAACATAAACACACTGCCCCCTAAGTTTCCTATCTACTCTTTCGAGTTACTGTTGTCAGTTTGATCACGTAGGTAGTTTTTA
>NW_004444609.1:10921-12113 GCF_000243295.1 Trichechus manatus latirostris | reverse complement strand
TTATGTTCTTGAATAACTTTTTTAAGTTCCACTACTACTTTGTCTGTATGTTCCCTGGCCATTTCTGCATTCCTGTAGAATTTCCTTTCTAATTTCTAGAAAAGTTCTGTATATTAATCTTTTGTATTCCGCCTCTGGTAATTCCAAGAAATTCTCTTCTTCCAGAGAATTTATTGATTCTTTATTTTGGAAGCTTGCTGAAGCCATCATGGACTGCCTCTTTATGTGATTTCATATTGACTGTTGTCTCCGAGCCATCAGTAAGTTTTTATAATTTTATTTTGTATTTGTTTAGTGAGTCCTAGCTTCTTGTTTTGTTTTGATATGCCCCAATAAGCTGCTCGTGTGTGCTACTTTGATTATTGACACCTTTGAAGATTTAACGTCCTGTCACCAGGAACTTAGTTCTGAAACTGAGTGTGTGCACACAGGAGTCCATCAAATTTTCCTGTATGGGTTCAGCTCAGGTGTCCAGGCAGTTGGTCACCAAGTGTGTGGTGTAGGCTCTCACCTACAGTCCTAGAGAGGCATGGGTGATTGGTGCAGGCACTGGTATCTGGCTGTGGTAGGGGATCACGTGCTGAGCCAGACAGGGGGCTGACGGCTGCCCCTGAGAGTCTGAAAGGAAAGCGTGTCCATATTCCCTAAGGCGAGTCAATAGGTGAGTTTGCAACCAGACTATGAGCACCCCACTCTGTTGGGTGTAAGACTCGAGGGCAACACTTTTTCTTGGGATCCTGTAGCAGGTGAGTAGGTGGCTTAGGTGACGCCACCAGTCCTCAAGCCCCTGTTGCAGATTAGTAAAAGTGCCTACTTAAGGGGCAGGGCTGTTTCAAGTGTCACAAATCTGCCACTTAACAGCTGAAACAGTTGAAGTTAAACTTCAGATGTTTGCCCTGTTGTACTGTGGTAGTGAGGGCTGTTGAGATGGGTCCCCTCAGGTCTATACAGGGGTGTAAGGCACTCAGAGTCTGTGGACCCATTATGCCTGTGCCTAGCAAAGGAGCTGTGCTGACTCTGAGTTCCTGGCTTAGGGGAGCCAGTAGCTTATTTGTTCCTTCTCCAAGGCCAGGAGAATGGGTCAGGGTACCTTTTGGGATCTACTTCTGGCCCAGCAGACTCTCTGTGCAGAGCCCGGTGGGAGGAGGTAAAAGGGAGAGAGGTTTTTCCCAAATGGGCTTTGTTTTTAAAT
>NW_004444609.1:3019-8099 GCF_000243295.1 Trichechus manatus latirostris | reverse complement strand
TATTAACAAGGCCAATTTTCTCTCAGTCATCCAGGATGAAAATTTCTTTAAAATTTTATATTTATAATGGATAATTCTCTGATGATCAAAAAGACTGAATCTGTATATTCGAAAATTGTGCGTGTGTGTGTGTGTGTGTGTGTGTATTCGTCAGACAGAAAAAGAGAAAGATGCTTGAATAAAAGCTTAATTCTGAAAGAAGTTTGCCAACTACTGGGTACTTGCTAGTTTGGGTAGGTTGCTGTTCTTAGCTGTTGAGTCAGCGTCGATTCATGGGCATCCCATGCACGTTGGAGCAATACTCTGCCTAGTCCTGCACCATTCCCACGATTGGTTGTGAATCAGACTATTGTGATCCATAGGGTTTTCACTGGCTGATTTCCAGAACTAGATCACCAGAATTTTTTCCTAGACCATCTTAGTCTGGAAGCTTCAACATGGGTGACCCTGCTGGTATTTGAAATACTGGTGGCATAGCTTTCAGCATCATAGCAACACAGAAGCCACCAAAGTACAACAAACTGACAGATGGGTGGTGAGATTGGATCTATCTTTTCTAATTCTATAGAAAAAATACAACATTACTCCTCTATTCAGCTGATTTTATGTGGTACTGAAATAAGGAAACAATCATTTCTCTGCAATGCCTAACTTTCTTGCAAATGGCTATGTAAAAGATAAAAGGCAATTTAGCTTTTATGTTCTCCATCAGAGAATATGTAGTTACACATTTCATATGAAATATATTATGAGTAAATTTGTTTCCTTTCTTTAAGGACAAAAACTAAAAACCAAGCCCACTGCCCTCAAGTAGATTCTGACTCTTAGTGACCCTATAGGACAGAGTATAACTGTCCCTTATGGTTTCCAAAGCTGTAAATCTTTAGGAAGCCAACTGCCACATCTTTCTCCTAAGGAGCAGCTGATGGGTTCAAATTGCCAACCTTTCAGTTAGCAGCTGAGAGCTTAACCACTGCATGCCACCAGGGCTCCTTCTTTTTGGAAAGAGTTCCATATATGAGAAGAAATGTCAAATTTGAGCCTAATAACAACTTTCATTGACATGTGGTTCTCCACTGTTTCTGTGCCCAAAATGCTGACAACCTTCGTCTCCCCAAAGGGAAGGGCTATCTCCTTTCACAGCTGCGGGGCCCAGCTCTATTCCTTCCACTTCTTGGGCAGCACCGAGTGTTTCCTCTACACAGTCATGTCCTATGATCGCTACCTGGCCATCAGTTACCCGCTCAGGTACACCAGCATGATGAGTGGGAGAAGGTGTGCCCTCCTGGCCACCAGCACTTGGCTCAGTTTCTGTCTGCACTCTGCTGTCCAGACGATTTGACATTTCGTTTGCCCTACTGTGGGCCCAACCAGATCCAGCATTACTTCTGCGAAGCGCCGCCCCTCCTCAAACTCCCCTGTGCAGACACGTCCGCCAAAGAGATGGTCATCTTCGTCAACATTGTAGTAGTAGCCTCTGGCTGCTTCCTCCTGATAGCGCTCTCCTACGTGTCCATTGTCTGCTCCATCCTGAAGATTCGCACCGCGGAGTGGAGACACAGAGCCTTCCAGGCCTGTGCCTCCCACTGCATCGTGGTCTTTTGTTTCTTTGTTCCCTGTGTTTTCATTTACCTGAGGCCAGGCTCCAAGGATGCTGTGGATGGGGTTGTGGCAGTTTTCTACACGGTGCTGACACCCCTTGTGAATCCTGTTGTGTACACCCTGAGGAAGAAGGAAGTGAAGAAAGCTCTGCTCAAGCTGAAAAGTGGGTCAGTATTCACCCAGAGCAAATAATGAAGAAAGGTCATGTATGTCTAACTCCTTTTATTTACAATTAAATTAAATCACGGATATGATCATTATATTTTCAGGGAACATTTCAGTTACTCAGATCTTAATTTTTAATGAAATAATTAATGAATTTCAATTTTTTTCCTCTACAGTGCTTGTTAAAATCCTAAGGAAGCCATTTAATGGTGATAATCAAAGAGGAAGGATAATAGTCTATTCTTTCTTTATTATTCTGCCAAGTATATCACCAGAAAAAGTAATTTATTATTTCATCCTCTGTATAAGTACATTACAGAATTTCTATCTAGTATAATACTTATATTTTATTGTGTGCAATTTAAATCAAATCTTTTAAGAAGCTCTTTGTTTCCATTTTTCAAACTCCTATACTGAAAAAATCACTTACAATATTCACAATCCATTACATATATCCAGTCTGATGAAATTTTTTCTTTAGAAAGTACTAGACAAAAAATGCTTGATTCTCAGGAAGAATGGCTTTATTTGCATTTATGATACACTGAAAACTGTTTAACACTTTTTCTTGGCTTCCAAGATGCTCATAAGTAAATATTTGCACATTTATGCACTGTATATACTGCATTGGTCACTAATGTTACTATTTCAACTGTCCTTCTGTAGTTATAGAGCTGCTGATCTCTTATCCTAAATGCAAAACTTCTATTTTCAGCAATCTTAAAATTATTTTTGTAAGGAAACAGTGGATAAATAATAAATATACAAAAAATAAGCAAATAAACTTAGAGACAAAAATATACAGTTCAAAAATATTTATTTTCCATTTTTAGAACAAGGTCTTAGTTATACTTCCCATGTAATTGTACTATAACTGTAATTCGCATTTGTTTGATTTAAAGTATAAAGTGGACTTTGGACATCATCTAATATATAGTAGAATGTATTTGGTTTGGTTTCTGGGGAAGTAAGGCTTGGGCCATGAACCTTACTTACAAGCAAGCATGTGGAGTGAAAACATTAATTTATCTCAAACTAAATGTTAGATTTTAATTCCGTGTGTATACTGTTAATGCAATAAATACCAACTATGGCTAGCATGGAGCCCTGGTGGCACAGTGATTAAGAGCTTGGCTGCTAACCAAAAGGATGGCAGTTCAAATCTGCCAGCCCCTCTTTGGAAACCCTATGCTGCAGGTCGCCTCTGTCCTGTAGGATCACTATGAGTTGGAATTGACTTGATGGCGATAGGTTTGGTTTGGATAGCTAGCATACCAGAAACAGCAAAGGACAAAACTGGTAGGCAGCTGCTAGAACTGAAGAGCACTTCTCAGACTCCTCAGACTTCCAGCAGCTGCATTTCAGAGATGTTTTAATAAGAACTCTCTTCTGGGCTAGGTTGGTCTATCTTGTTGTAAGTAAGCTGTGAAGCTATACTGAGAATAAAATCATAGTACCTATGAAAGCATGACCTACATAAACCATAAAACATTGGTCTATGAAAGGTGTTAATTATTAGTGCTCACTCTGATCAGCCAGACTGATATTGGTCCATTATATAACACAACTCATTTTACAAAGGAGAAAAATGAGGTAAAGATAGATTAAAATTACTCACTGAGTTCACTTTGATTCTTTACAATTCCTTGTAACATCCTATTATTTCCTTAGAAATAGTAGATAATTAGATAATGTGTTATGGGGCATTTAGTGAGTGTTAAGGAACGTGATAAACAATAGATATACAAAAAGAACAGACAAGGCTTCTCCATTCATGAAGCTCATGGTCTGGCAAGGGAGAAAGATAAGTGTAGCACCATCCAGGTCACATTGTGATAAGTGTAATGGGTACTCAAGGAGAGGACCATTTTTAGTTTTAACTTGGAAATATGTTGGAATATTCAAAATACTATAACAATGTATATTAAGCAAAAATATATTGGAAGTAATTTAACATTTTAAGATGATACATTTTTTTATTGAAATAATTGTACATTCACATGAAATTGTAATAAATAATAATAAAGAGAGATCCCTCGTATACCTTGCCCAGCTTCCCCCAATGGTAACTCTTTTAAAATTATTATTTTTCACCACCAGGATATTGATATTGATACAATCCACAGATCTTATTAACATTTCCGCAGTTTTATATGAACTAGTGTATGTGTGTGTGTGTGTATTAAGTTCTATACAGTTTAAAACCTGTGTAGGTTTGTTTTGTGTATCCACCACCATAATCAAGATACTGAACAGTTTTATCACCATAAATAACTATCATGTAATTATTTGACTAATATGAATATTAAACACTGCCTAAAGCTGTAAAGCATTACAGCTTTAAATGAATTTTATTTGTTGGAGGATTAGATAGACCAACTTTCAGTAAAATTTATTTGATTTTTTTGTTTACATTGTTTTATGCTTTCTTTTTTCTGTTTCAGAAAAGATGGATTCTTCTTGCATTAATCCTTCTATTTATCCTTTCAATAAGTAAATATGCATTAAGTGCTATGCACTGTTAGTGCAAAGATTAAACTTCCATAGACTTTACTTTCAAGGAACTTGTGGTCCCAATATAAAAGAAATATGGGATGCATGAGAAGAGATGTCAGAAATATTAGGCAAATCAAAGAACTTTTGTATACAACACTAAGAAGGAGTTTTATCTTGCAATTTTGGGAGAGTTATTTAAATAGAATATGATGTAACAGTAATATGACAACATTTATGTTTAGAGATATAACTGGTAACAACATGGGAGACTGATGGAAGAAGGCATGTTTTAACATCAAAATATAAATTAAAGAGTTTCTATACACACACACATACAAAGATGAAAATCCAAGTTCAGGTAGTAACAGTGGGAATTAAGGGTGGTGAAATGACTGGCAAATAGTAGCCAGTTGTGTGAGGAGGTAAAGTTGATGAAATTCAGTATGTTTTGGAAATGTAGGCAGTTTTGATACAACTCACCAAAATAGAGAAAGTAATAGAGGTAAGTTCTTGGGTTAGAATGAAGAGTCTAACTTTGAAAATGGTTGCGTTGAGTACCTGTGGTAGTTTCAAGTGAAATTACCTGATTGATAGTGTAAAACAGGAAATGAGGAAGATGAAACCTACAAAGTTAAATAAGCAAGAGAACTGATCACTATATACTTTGGTTTGTGCTGGCTGTTAAACATCTATTTCTCACACACAAAGAAGGAAATTTCTACTGAAGAGCATAAATAAGGGCCAGATCAGGAAGTGGTAACCACCACACTCCCTACATTTCCAAAGTAAGCCCAACAAAGGTGCTTTCAGGAGATTT
>NW_004444609.1:0-817 GCF_000243295.1 Trichechus manatus latirostris | reverse complement strand
ACTAGGGAAGTTTTACTTAACATATCAGAATTATGGGATGCAGCTTAATCAATTGTTACATGTAGAATCATAGGTTTAAAATCTTGTATTAGAAAATAAGGCATCTAAATTCAAAGATCTAAAATACTTACTTAAGAAATTAGAAAAAAAGATCAAATTATACTCACAATAAGTAGAAAAAGTGAAGAGCACCAGAGTGGTGGCAGCGAAACTGCAGCTCTTCAGCCACGCAGGGTTCGCAGTGAAGCAGGCAAAACAGCTGTGCTGTGCGTGCACTTGGGAAGCAGTTTCCACACTGACAGAGACCCGGCAGCAGAAATTCTGCTTGGACACTCCGAACCAGTGAAAAGCAGCTCCCAAGTGGCTAAAGATAAGTACGTGAGTTTGGCCTTTCGTGGGGATTAAAAAAAAAAAAAGCCCACTCAGGAAAAACCTCTCTCCTTTCTACCTCCTCCCTCCACACTTTGTACTGGGAGTCTGCTGGGCCAGAAGTAGATCCCAAAAGGCACCCTGAACCATTCTTCTGGCCTTGGAAAGGGAAAAAATAAGCTACAGGCTCCCCTAAGCCAGGAACTCAGGGTCGGCACAGATCCTTTGCTAGGCACAGGCATAAGGGGTCTGCAGACTCTGAGTGCCTTACACCCCTGTATGGACCTGAGGGGACCCATCTCAACAGTGTTAGCCCTCACAACCACAGTACAACAGGGCAAACATCTGAAGTTTAACTGAAACTGTTTCAGCTGTGAAGTGGCAGATTTGTGACCCTTGAAACAGCCCTGCCCCTTAACGAGGCACTTTTATTAATCCGCAACAGGGG
>NW_004444608.1:0-22366 GCF_000243295.1 Trichechus manatus latirostris | reverse complement strand
GGCCGCCGCTGCAATCGATAAGGCGTGTTTTCGCAAAGCTGTTAGAGGTTCTCAACAAAATGCAATATTTAAACCCGAACTTCAAAGAAATAAAAAGAACATTCCCTCATACTGTTTCTCTAGCGAGAAGCTCTCTCTTAAAAAGAAAAGGCCCAATATTCGTCATGGGGTGAAAGAAAAATAATTTTATACCCTTGTCAGTTATTTTCGCTTAGAGCCAATCAGTACGCTACACAGTACGTTTCTCAGAGCAAATAAAAAGTACTGGAGAATGCCCCATCAAGCGTTACCATCCACTAGAAACGCTCTCCTGAACACACGCACACAAGCATCAACGGAGCTCCCATTCTTATCTTTACAGGGAATTTTGCAACAAGGCAGCTCTGAACATTTATTTCAATGTTAGAGAAACGTGAAAGAAGTAATACTGAGAACCACTTGTTTGGAAGTTAACAATATTTTTATTACCTTTCCTGCCATTTAATGATAACCCTGTTAAAAGTAACAACTGAGCTAAGTCGAGTGATGGCACGAAGCCCAGCGAGAACACGCCTTCAGAAGTGTTCCCGCACCTAACATCCACCTACCCACACAAAAGAAAACGTTCGTCACCGTCCACTTCATCACCAGACAAGCAGCTCTCCAACTAAGCAACATTTTTGTACAGGAGAAAAATCCAGTTTAAGGACAAAGGATCTACACCCCACCTGGGAATGCCTGTGGCCCCTTCTGCCTGGAGGGCGCCCACACTGCCCACACGACGGGCCAGAGTGCAGTTTGCCCTGCCGACAGCTGGGCCCACAAGCCAGCAGGCTATGCGTGCGTACCTTTTGCATCTGGATTCGCAGAGAAGGTGGCGATGGGTGGCCGTCCTCGGACCTGGCCCTGAGGCGCGGCGGGGGCTGTGGCGGGTGTCGCTGTCCGGGGTGGGTGGGTGCTGGGGAAGGCCACAGTGCGGCCCTCGGGCTTCTGGCCATACTGCACAGGCTGAAACAACCTAGATGCCCGTGAGCCAGGCAGGGAGACACACAGAGTCATCAGACGCTGGGGCACAGGCGGCCAGCC
The DNA here is from genome assembly GCF_000243295.1 of Trichechus manatus latirostris. Lineage (NCBI taxonomy): Eukaryota > Metazoa > Chordata > Mammalia > Sirenia > Trichechidae > Trichechus > Trichechus manatus. The sequence continues at coordinate 21,301 of NW_004444608.1, read as the reverse complement.
TCACAGAGCGCGGGGCAGCTGTGGGCCAGGGGCACCAGCACCAGGAGCGCAGCCTAAATGAGGAAGGGGGAAAGGATTATAATCTTGCCCCAAGCACGTGCATGCGACCCACGTTCCCCCAGCGATAATACAGGAAAGTGGTTCCTGGGCACAAGCGGTTTACACTGCCCCCCAGCCTGCGCCCCACCCCAACGCCGCACAGAGAATGCGTTCTCATGTGGCATCTCTAAAGCACCCGCTTTTTCGTTTCTCTCTTTGGCTTAACCGGAGCATAGGGTCCCACATATCCCCCCGCTGGCTTCCGACTCGCTGGAGCAGGTCGCTCCTGACTCATCTGTGTCCTGGTTTCATCATCTTGCGTGCTCTGTCCCACCAGCTCTGTGGTACCCGCAAAACCACGGATGGTTTACAAGCACCACAGCAAAGCTGTGGTCGGGCCCCATGCTCCCCTTCTGTGCCCGTCATGCGGGTGTCGTCTGAGACAGCTCTGCCACGCAGGCACCAAGCTGGGTCCCACTCTGCGGGATAACCAGGAATGCAGGACACCCCTGGCCCCTCACGTGCACTCGTCCCAAACCCCAAGGCTTGGCTAAAGACACTGACATCCTGATCAAGAGGTATCCTCCCCTGGCAAGGGCGCACACATGGCTGCTCAGCCAGCTGGAGGAGGCGCAGGAGTGCCGAGCACACTGTCTCTAAGTAGCAGCTCTCATGTAACCAAGGGCCGTCAGGAGAAGTTCCAGAAGCAGATAACCAGCACAGTGAACGTCTTTACACCACTTGCAGCTCCGGGTCCTTATGTGAAACCCATACAGAGCCCAGGCCTCCTATGCGTGAGAGGTCCACTGCCCAGGGGGCCCATACCGCTGTCTTCCAGTCAGGGGCCTCCCATTCCGCCGCCCTTGGGAACCAGAGCCCCCGCCTGCCCTGAGCTGACTCAAGGTTGGCAGGAAGAGCGGTGAGGGCGGCCTTGCACAGAAGCAGCCCAACAGGATCAGGGTGGGAGACAGAGAAAGCTTACGTTTCTGATTCGACATGCCACCTACCTGCTCGGCTTCAGCTTTACTGCAACAGGCCTGGCTGACGGCAGGGGTGAGGTGAAGCTCTCTTCAATGAGCTTCCGAGTCACCTTTTTCTTTGACAGCAATTCTGCCTCGTGGCGAGTGAGGTTATCCTCTAACCCAATAAGATCAAATACAGAAAGGTCTGCTTCCTAAGGAAAAAAAGACAAACAAAATCCTTGCTACAATGAGGTGTCAGAAGAGCACGACTAAGAACCACAAGCCAGTCCTGATGGTAAGCTCGGCTGGCACAAGTCCTGCAGGGCTGGGCAGGGGGCTCAGCTCCTGATGCTTCTGCTTCCCCATCTCTAAGACGGGAAATAACAGCATGTGGCTCTCCCCAGTGGCAGTGGGAATGGAGATGGTTTAGCAGAAGGCGGAGGAAGAGTCTAGAAGATTCCAGCCTGAAGAGCACGCTAAACAACAGAATGAGGAGGGAGGCTGGGGAAAGCCGAGCGTGCCGCTGGGCATGGAGGCTGATGCGCGCACGTCGCGGGCACCTGGGATCCATGCCCGGCTTACTCCAGGACGACGACAGCTCCTCGGCGTCTCAGTGACAGATGGACACACCGGGCAGGGACGATGCAGTCAGGAACACAGGGCTCATCCCAACACCAGGGGCTCAGCAGGCCCTGGGGACACCCGCCACCGGGAGGGAGAGAAGGACGCACAGCCTACGCACCCAGTGGAGCTCACTGCCAGCTCCGAGCACCACATGCCTGCGCCTCTCCTGGGACTATGCCCAGACTATGAGAGACGGCTCAGCACACCCCCGCCGGGACAGTGAGCCCACCACCACCCAGACGGTGACACACAGCTCAGCACACACCCGCCAGGACGGTGAGCCCACCACCACCCAGACGGTGACACACGGCTCAGCACACACCCGCCGGGACGGTGAGCCCACCGCCACCCAGACGGTGACACACGGCTCAGCACACACCCGCCGGGACGGTGAGCCCACCGCCACCCAGACGGTGACACACGGCTCAGCACACACCCGCCGGGACGGTGAGCCCACCGCCACCCAGACGGTGACACACGGCTCAGCACACACCCGCCGGGACGGTGAGCCCACCGCCACCCAGACGGTGACACACGGCTCAGCACACACCTGCCGGGACGGTGAGCCCACCGCCACCCAGACTGTGACAGATGGCTCAGCACACACCCGCAAGGACAGAGAAAACCAAAAGAAGGTCAGTGACAGATGACCCCATACACGGGGAGTGGGAAAGCAAACGGTGTGCCATAGAAACAGGCTGGCAGCCCCTCAAAGTGGCAGACACCAGCTACCATCTGACCGGCAATCCCACTCCTGCACGTATGCCCGAGCACTGAAAACACGTCCACACACGGACCTGAACACGTGGTTCACGGCAGCACTACTCATCACAGCTAAGGTAGAAACCACCAAATGTTCACCCACTGACAACAGAATGTGGTCCACCCAGACAACAGAACACTGTTCAGGCTACAAAAAGGAACGAAGTCCTGATACACGCTGAAAACACGCTGGGGGAAATACGCCAGTCACAAACAGACCGCGTTATACGACTCCATTTACAGGAGATGTCTGGAACAGACAAATGCACAGAGGAAAAGCAGACGGGTGCTTGCCAGGGGCTGGTGGTACAGGGACTGTGACCAAGTATGGGGATTCTGACGGGATGGCTGCACGACTCTGTGAGATGACTCTACACCAGTGAATGCTTTCAAAGACTGAAGCGTACGGTGTGTGAACTATCTCAATAAAGTGGTTAAACAAAACGCACTGCGTGCACTACTCGGTCTGGGACACCTCCTCCAACACCCTCAAGGTGATCTGTCTCTAACCCTAGGGGCAGGCACACCACACATTCTGCTACATAGTGACCAGGATCAGGCAATTTCAAAACGCAGGACAAGGCCTTGTCGGGAAACGATCTCCAAGAAACGCTGCACCTATGACGGACCTGGAGAAACGCTCGAACAGTGATGTACCTTTTCAACCTACCTTCCAAAAGTCTCTCTCTAAGGCCTTGAGAACCAGAGAGGCGGACCAGTACTCCAGAGAGCCAGCGACGTATGACGAGGCTGGCAGCCGGGGCTCAACGAGCCCCGGGTGGTTGCAGATCCGCTGCAGCTTCATGAGGATGTTGAGGACGTTGACAAAGTGCCCGCTCTTCAGGGCCTCCTGAGTGCTGCACGTTTAAGAGAAAACACGAAAGATTTTAATCTGTACACGTATTTTACCATACAGACCCTTCACGGCCTAGTCTTCTAATTCCAGAAACACAGCGTCAGCGCAGATTCCCACGCGGGCCGTACCCGCTCGCTGGTTCACTGGCGGCCCTTTGCAGAGATGTGACGCCAGGGCAGCAGGAAGGAGGGAAAGGACGTGGGCCTGCCCAGCTCACATACCAGCTGCAGACCTAGCTCTATGTAAGGCAGGCCCTCCAGGCTGAGACCTCCTCATACACTGACACTGATATGCCACCAGAGTGGTCAAGGACAGTTCCAACGTCTCACTGGACTCTGGCTGGCACCCAAGCAGGATGAACCGCACAGAGCGTCTGCGGTGACTGGGAAGAAGGACACGGTGGGGCCCTCAGGTTGTCGGCTGCCCCTGCTCCTGACTGAGGGACAAACAGGGCCAGCTGCAGAGGGGTGGGATGGGCCTGCGGGTGGGCAGGGACACACACTTCACACACGTCCATCCTGCCCTATGACTCCCCGTGATGAGCCTGCACAACACGCGGGCATCGTCAGCAAAGCCTTCTCCAAAATGTCCGTGCACGGCACTGTCCCGGGAACTTCCTGTGTGGAAGCATGTCGTCCTCACAGGGGCCCCAGCTTCCAGGGAGAAGTGGGGCACAACAGCACCCAGGCCCTGGCTCGTCCCAGGAGGGTAGGGGTTATACATGGTCTGGGCTCCATCTGTGTAAAGCACACGAACACACTGTCGCCTCCACATCGCTTGTAAGGCAGTGCTTCCCTGGGTCACCAGGTTCCTTCCCACCTGAGACCTAGCGGGCCGAGGCAGAGTCGGCCCATCCCAGACTGTGGACCCGGGGCCACTGTGGAGCACTGCAGGCTCGGGAGAGCTCGTGGGGACATCGGCTGGCACCACCACATGGTAAACACAGCAAGTGTGATCACCGAAAGCAAAACTTTAAACTCAGGAACAGAGGGCCTCAGGGAAAGCACCGAAGCAGGTGCTGACGAGCCGCAGGAAGGCCAAGGGGGCCACCCTGCTCAGGCCTGGCTGGAGTGGCCCAGCAAGAGGAGAGTGGGAGATGGTGCCTGCAGACCCGGCCAGTGGCCCTGCTGGGGAAGTCATACTGCCCACAGCACCAGGCTGCCTGCCCTCAAACATGGCCAGCCTGAGACCCAGCCTCTGGGAGCCGTGAGGGGGAGGTGGTGCATCAGAGAGGCCCTCTGAGGCGGCCTGCACTTGGAAACGCTGCGAGGCTGACCTGGAGAATAAAGGGTGCAGGGACACAGTGCCAGACTGCCCCGCTGACTGCCATGCACAACGGGACTCTGAGGGCACACGGTGGATGGTGCAGAACAAGGAGCGGAGGCACCTGCTGCATCCCATCATCGCCCCTGCCCCCCACCTCCTGCGCCCTCATGGAGAGCCACCCTCACCACAGCCACAGCGTCGACAGAGAGCTAGGTAGAGCAGCCCTGGCACCCGCGCCCCAGGTGCACTTGTGCCCGCACACGCACCCAGGCTGGAGGATGACGTCCTCATACAGGGCCTTCTGCCGGCTGGAGAGGCGGCACTTCAACACGTGCTCGTACTTCTTGGTCAGCTGCTTCTCCACATCTCTCTTAGTTCTCCTCAAAATGAACGGCTGGGTCACCTGGAAACACAGCACCACCACTGTTTTCTCCCAAAGACGCTGGTGTTACGCTCCACGCGGGTCACGTGTGCCTTTAACTGACGGAGGTCGTCCAGCCACGTACCCGATGTAACCGGATCACCACCTTGTGGTAGTAGTCCTGGTTCTCGTCATTGGGAGCTTTCAGAGGGAAGTTCAGGTAGGGTCTGGAGATCCCTGGGATGAGGAAGTGCACCATGGTCCACAGCTCCAGGAAGGTGTTGTGCAAAGGTGCGTCTATCAGAAGCAAGCGCTGCTGACTACAAACGAGACAAGAGAAACACTGCTGAAATTCTGAAGTTCGTCAACACAGTTGGCTGCAAACTCTTAGTCTATGGAGATGTTCAAGGAAGGGGAAACAGGATTCAATGGAGCTGAGAAAATGGACCAAGTGAAAACAACTCTTGGGTCTCCTCGGCCCTACATGGTCAAACAAAGGTGAGCAGTGAGTCTTCAGCTAGAAGACAACCTGAAACCTCTTCACCCAACTCCTGTACCTCAACAACACTAAGAGACAACAGTGTGGACCTCTGGGGGGCGGCCTGGGGGGGGGCGTGCAAACCTGCGCAGATTGAAGACGGCTCCCCAGTGCCTGTCGGTCATGTTCTTCACCTGCTGCATCTCATCGATGACCAGGCACCTCCACCGCACCTTGGCAAAGGAGTGGTAGCCCTTGAAGAACCGCTTGTAGGACGTGATGCAGATATTGAAGCTGTGGGGCTCTGTCCACTCCTGCAGGTGGAGAACAAGTCTTCAACAGACTTCTTATTCCTTCACTTTTCAGAACAAAGAAACTTGAGGATACTTTTAAAAATTTTCACCACTGAAGTAATTGGTTCCCATCTAGAGTATTTCATTCATTTTTCTTAATAACTTGCTTAGTACTGTGCAGAAAATGGCTGAGTTTACAAGTGCATTATATTTTCCTCTAGGAGTCTAAAGCACTTTTGTCGACAAACTGACATGTAGCTCTGGAGGCATTAACAATGTTATCTGGAAGACAGATTCTCACTGAGTATCCTGAAGTGGGACTAACTTCTACAGTACATAATCCAAAACCAAACAAAAACCAAATCCATTGCTGTCGAGTCAATTCTGACTCATAGTGAACCTGGAGGACAGAGCAGAACCACAGGGTTTCCAAGGAGTGGCTGATGGATTCAAACTGCCCACCTTTTGGTTAGCAGCCGAGCTCTTAACCACTGTGCCACCAGGGCTCCATATAGTCCAAGCAAGGGGCAAATGTACTTGCAGGATGATAGGAAACGTGATTATGTCTATGTTGCAACTGACTGCACTCTAAATGTTTTTAAAACAAACTAATACCGAGAGGTGCTAAAGAAAATACGTCCCAAGGTACTCACTTTTTCAGTAAATACAACACAATGAAGTCCAATGAGATGCCAAGTTTTGTCAATGAAGAGTCTGATAAATATACATTCACTTTATTCCTAGTAAACATTTCTACATAGATGATGTCATAAGAGAAGTCGGACTCAGCCATCCGCTCCCAGGCCCATTGAAGCCAACGGCGCTGCCTGGAAGCCACACCATGTCTAACGGCTCTGGAGGACAGCGTAAGGCTCCAGTAACCCAAGATGTGGACTCTCAAGATCTCCTCTGAGGCTGGGGGCCGCCAACAGGCCTGCAGGGGAGGAGGAGAGCAGCCCTCCAGGGAACGTTCTAGTTCCAGAAGGAGAGTCCCCCGCCTCCTGGGAGGTGAGTGAGCCCTGCATGTAACCTGGCCCTCTGCTGGCGTGGCCCTCCTTGTGGGTGATGATGCCTCATCAGAGGTGGTCTATGCATCCAGGACCTTAGAATCCAGAAAAAGCTTGAAGGGTATCTCACAAACAAGCAACTTCTAGAAACTACATTAACAGACATGTCTTGTCGTTTTGAAACTCTCTTCCATAACAAGTAAGATGGCTTTCTTTTTAGTTTAACATTTTACAAAGTACCTGTCTCTTGGCTCTGAGTTCTCTGTGGCTGCCGACATACAGGAGGGTCTTTAGCCCGGGGCACCAACGCTTCAGCTCGAGCTCCCACTTGAGTATGTTACAACTTCTCACAACAACAAGATGGGGGCCCCAATTACCTGCAAGGAAAAGGATGTGGTATTCTCCAACGTAACTATACTAATCTGTCGAGTCCAGGCAGCTTGCCTGTGCTGGTCCTCAGAAGCCGAATCAGTATGTGCCCAGTGAACCGACGCACGACCACGGCCAATATTAGGGGTGGAGAAAACAGTCATTACTGTCATACCACCAAAATCACCCGTGATCTAGACAGCTGTCTCCACTGCTCACCACCGACAAAGCACGTACCATCAACACACCCAGACCATCCCAATAACCACTCTTAATTCCATTCTTCCAAAAAGTAAGAACTTTTTAAAATTATTAGACTAATACACACGTAGCCAATTTCAACTTCCGTACTATAAACAAACCAAACAGGTTAAAACACAGAAAGGGGAGACTTGGGAGAAGCAGCTGCAGCAATTCACTCAGCTCTCCATCACTGCCAATATGCAAAGCACTGCTACAAATTCTTAAAAAGAACCCAGAAGAAAAATGAACATAGGACATGAACAGAAAACTCAGAGGAAAAACACAAACGGACAATAAACTCTTTAACAGATGTGACGTCACTGGCAGGAACGCCCATCAAACCCAGCAGATGTGCCTGTGTCTCAGTGAAACACAGGATGGAAAAATAACAGAGCTCAGTACCCCACGTGTGCCCAAGCCTTGTATATGAGGATGTCTGTAAGTCTGGGAGAAGGCTTCGAGGACGCACGCGCACTGCTGTCAGAAGTGGTAACAAGAGGGGATGGCAGAAAAATAAAGTGATGGCTTTGTAAGCAATTCTTATTTTGTGTGTTTATCAGAATTTTCTAAATAAAAATTGCATTGAGTAATAAATACTACTCTTGGTAAAGTGGTAAACTCTTCTAGTTTTCTGGCTGTGTTGTGAAGCAGAACCCCAGGGGCACCAAATTTGTGCAGGGATGGAGTGGGGTGCGGGGCCAGACGGTCACCCACGGCCTCACACCTCCAGGCCACCTGAGCACACAGCCCCAGGGAAGGGAAGCCGGCAGGAGGGGGCAGGTGTGAGCAGGGCCCCAGCACTGAGACGGGGAGCGGGCACGAGCCGGGCTCACCTGCACTGATTCACGCCACCCGAGGAAGGACATGGAGACACTGCCTGCTCTGCTGTCCACATCCAGGACAGTGTGGTGCCACAGGTCACCTGGTGGGGCTTGTGTATTTATGCCAGCTTCTGAGTAACAGCAAGTTAACCCAATGTTAACTCTGAACTAGCCTTTCTTTGCTCATGCAGCAAGCATGTCCTAAGCCCTGGACCACAGCACAGGAGCAAAGACGTCAGACACATGTGCCTACAGGTGAGTCTTAGCAAATACAGAACAGTCAACATACAACAGCTCTCACCTTCATTACAGGCGAGATGCGCAAAGAAGGCGATCACCTGCACGGTCTTGCCGAGCCCCGCCTCGTCAGCCAGGATGCCATTGAGCCTCTTCCTGTAGAGCTTGGCCAGCCAGTCCAGCCCGATCTTCTGGTAGTCTCGGAGCGCCCCGTACAGCAGAGACGGGGTGTTATACTTCACCTGCAATCACATACACACCAAACAGGAACTTCCTGTGTAAAGAGCTCTCACAAGGCCTTCTGAACAATGAAATCAAATCAGTCATATGATAAACCCACTGGAAAGCCTCAAAAACGATCCACAGAAAACGGTAAAAGAAAGATCAGTAATTTTTTTTCCAACAACTTTTATAGTTAGGGAAAAAGCGCTTACCAGACAGCAGGAAAGCCTTTCCTCATGATGTACAATATACCCATTCCTCACATTAAAGACAATGTCTAAAATCACAATGAGACACCACTTCACACCCCCTAGGATGGCGATGACAACAATTTAAAAAATGGAAAACAGCATCATTGAGGATATGGAGAAATTAGAAATTCTTGTACACTGTTGGTGGGAATGTAAAATGGTTCAGCCACCGTGGAAAAGTTTGGCAGTTCCTCAAAAAGTTAAACAAACACAGAATTACCATCTAAGCCAGAAATTCCACTCCTAGGTATGCACACAAAAGAAGTGAAAACAGATGCTTCCAACAAACGCTTGTACGCAAATGTCCACAGCAGCACTATTCACAACAGCTAAAAGGTGGACACAACCCAAGAGTCCATCACCTGACGAATAAATAAAATGTGGTCTACCTACACAGTGGAATACTATTCAACCATAAGAGAATGAAATTCTGATGCCTGCTATGACGTGGATGAACCTGGAAAACATTATGCTCGGTGAAAGAAGGCAGTCACAAAAGTCCACATACTATGTGATTCTATTCATATGAGGGCCCAGAATAAATTAATCCATAGACACAGGAAGCAGACTGGTGGTTGCCAGGGGCTGGGGGAGCAGGGGGTGGGGAATGACTGCAAATAGGTACAGGGCCTCCTTTTGGGGTGATGAAAACGTTACCAGATGATGGTGATGGTTGCACACCACTGTGAATGCACGAATGTCACTCAATCGTACACTTGAAAATGGTTAATTCTGGGCTGTGTGATTTTCACCACAAATTACAGAAAAAGGAAGGAGCAAAGACAGGCCAGGGCCTCACCGTGGTGGAGACTCGAGCGCTGCCCTTGGGCAGGATGGCCTCGGCCACGGCGGTCACTTCTGCGATGTCTTTTGTGTTTGGCTTCCCGATGTTCGTCCTCTCTGCAGCCTTAAACTGGTCCATGATGAACAGAGAATCTATGAGCACCAGATCCTTCCGACTCGCCCTGTCTCTTGGGTTGTCTTCCACATCTGCAAAAAACAACACAGCAAACAGAATCGGGGGCTGCTGGGGCAACTTACCGTCAAACAGAAAACAGAAAAAAACTTTACTGCATCCAAATACTTCCCATACAGATTCAAGCATTCTTTCTTTGTGTGTTCTTAATCCGCGTACACCTACCAATGCTATCTGGACAAATGCACAGGAGCTCCTGAAACCCTCAAATACAGCACTGTTCTGGAAAGCCCTCAAGTCTAATCTGCCCCCCAAACAACCGGGGGGTTGAAAGATGTCCCATGGCACGCAGGAACTAACACCAGGAGAAGATTTACGGGTACCTGAGGGCTTGGTGATCTCCCCACCACCAAGGAACGAACGCTCACAGCTGTCTCTGCAGGACTGGAAGACACCCAGGAGGACTGCCTCTCCCCTGCAGGTCCTGCCACCAGGAGGGGGTCTGGAAGGCTCCCCGCTGCACTGAGAACCACTCGGGACCCTCACTCACCTGCCCTACCCCACCCCGTATGCATGTATTTCTAATAATCAGAACTGAATGAGAACAAGGAAAAAGTAGATGTTGGTTTGCTTTTCACGAGGCATTCTGGGTATATTCTGTGTGTCTGTTTGGAACAGTTAAGAAATATAACAGAATCTTCTCAAAAGTGGCATGCTACACAAACAGCCCAGTATGAATAAATGTAATATAAATCTAGGTCCATAAAACAATGACTCTTACAAATCTGGAGAAAAAGATTTCTACATTCTTCACAATTTGATTAGGTGCTCTGAAAATTATACCAAGTTTATTAAATAAAAAGCCACAGAATTTAATAAAACTATTTATTCAGTATAAAATTATGTATTAAATACATCCACAGTTTTTTCTTTCATCAAACGAAAACGAAGGTAATTTTAAAAGTCTTATTCTAAGCCTCCTTCCACAGAAAGCACTTTGGCCTTTTTTGAAAAGCTGAAGTCTTCAACGATCTAGAAACATACCTTCTTCTTCGCTTGTCTCTTCACTGTCAGGTCTGGGTTGCGGCCACTGAAAATTCGGCAAGAAGGCACCTTCGTACAACTTCATCAGATCAAGTAAGGGCAACTCAGCTGGAAAGGATCACAGGAACAGAGGTCAGTATTTTACGACGACCTCCAGTCATTTCATCGGGACAGAACACAGCCAGGAAAGCCACAGGGAAGAGGACAAAGGTGCCTTTTCACACATGGAATTCCCTGGGAAAAATGTGTTTCCTAAAAGCACATTTATTTTCTCTAAAAACTAAAATGGTTATCCATTAATGATACAAAGTCTAAAATATACTCTTTATAAAGTAAGATGAAAATCTCTGAAATGAAACAAGGAAACTCAATTTTTGTTCACCAAAGAGCAGAGAAATACTTCTGAAATTATCGAATACATGTGTAGTAACGCCTACAGGCCGATAAACAAAAACACAAAAATGAACGCCACTGACGGAAACTGACGGACGGAGACGATACAGAAAAATACAAGACACGCCCCGTAAGGCTCAACCGACAAGAGACGGAGAAAGTCTTCAAAGATTACGGTAAGTTACTGTTGTATTTTCTGTATAAAGAGCTCACCCCAACTGACAGAACCACACACTAAAGCCCCAGTCACAAAAGGCACAGGCTCTGGAGCGCATCACCATCACAGACAGCGCGTCCGTCACACAGGCTTCTTTCAGGCTGAGAACCTCTGGAAGTCAGACGGTGCACAGCTGTCCTGTATTAAGTTAACAACCATCTTAAAAACAGCAACGTTGGAAGGATACTGACTCCGATCCTCTCATGCACTGCTGGAAATGGTATGAACTGCCTTAATTGTTCTGGAAACCAACATGGAAAGATGAGGTGCTCTGAAAGTTAATATTCTCTGACCTCACTGTTTCCCCCCTTAATGAGTCTATCCAGGAAATTAATCAGAAACGTGGACCCAGATTCATGTTCAAAGATGTTTCCTGTTATATATAGCAAGGGGGAAAAGTCACTCTGAGGTGTACACTTATGATACGTGAACTTTTCCATACGTACATTAAATTTCAAAAAGTCTGTAAAGACTCAAACTGAAAATACCCTAAAAGAGCAATATTAAAGGCACTGTCCATTCGAGACTCATAAAACCCCTTGAATTCATTTGTCTATTAGTTAAAACATTCACCACACTGTACTGATGGGTGGAAAGATGGACAGATAAGTGATGGAGCCAGTAAAGTAAGCTGCTCATTGTGGAATCTATACAGTGGGTATACGAGTGCTACTTTAAGATCTTTCAACTCTCCTGTGTGTGTGAATAAATGTATATAATGCTATATAACTAGGGAAAAACAAAACAGGAGAAGCTACTGGAAAACTATTCCAATAAGATAATGTGGCGAGGAGCCTTAGAATACACCTAATAAACAGAAGTCGACAGCCTTCACATACACAAACAACAACCAAGCAGAAGATAGAGTAGAAGAAAAGACCTCACTTAGATGGAAAAGCACTGACTGAAATTAAGCTCCTAAGACCTGCTGACATCTACAGGACGAAGCCCTGAGGAGGCTCCTGGGGACACATGGAGGGCATGGACAAGGGACAGACCAGGCCACGGGTGAGGAGACACTGTGTCATGAGGATGCTGTGGCGGCCAGCCTCCAGGGTGGCCCCCCGCCCCACTGTGCAGGGCTGACCGTGGGCCCCAAGGCTGCTCACAGAAAGCACTGCAGCATTTGCCCTGCTCTCTCGGAGAAACTAGCCACCATGTTACAAGGACACGGGAAGCCCACGTGGTGAGGAGCAGAGGACCCAACAGCGAGTGAGTGTGCCACCTTGGAGTCGCCTCCCGCCTGCCAAGTCACGCGTCCAGCTGGGCTGCTCCAAATTCCTGAACCAGAGACAGGAGCGGATTGAGTGTGGTTTCAGGCACCAAGTGCTGGGTTATTGCTACACAGATCCCACGCTCCCTCAATGAAACCACCTAATGCACTCAGGAAGACACGTGAACAGGGCACGGCTGAACTCCAAAAAGGAGACTCTAAAGAGCAGGTGGTCACGAGTAGGTAAATAAACCACAACCCGTTGCTGTCGAGTTGATTCCGACTCACAGCAACTTGGTAGGTAATTAAATAGACTGGAAATATTGGAAAAGCGAGAGCGATACTTTAACACATGAAAATTAACAGAACAAAAGAAGAATGCGTTAGGTGGGACTCTGGCCCCTTGTGACCTCCCATGTCACCCTCTCCCGTTGAGTTAGACCTCGTCTGTTGAATATGACGACGGATGTATCACTCCCGTGACCGTGTCCTTTATACAGCAAAGGGATCTGCAGCTGCAGTCAGGTCTCCGATCAGGTGACTTAAGGCAGGAGCTTTCTCCTCGCTCGGTGAGCCTGACAGAATCAGGGAGCCCCTAAAACGGGCTCTCTGTCCCCAGGGAATTAAAGGAGTGAGCGAGACTCGGGCAAGGACTACGGGGACCTCTGCGAGCTGAGGGCAGCACTGCTGAGCACCATGGAGGGGAAGGAGGCCTCGGTCCCGCTCTGTAAGGAGCAAAGGTCAGCAACAACCTGATGTGCTCAGAGCAGAGCCACCCGAGCCTCCAAAGGGGAAGCAGCCCCGCTAAGCCTCCAAAGGGGGAGCAGCCCTCCCAAGTCTCCAAAGGGGGAGCAGCCCAGCGACACGTGGACTCCAGCCTTGTAAGACACTGAGCAGTACCACCACGACCGCTCTGACCGGATCATGGACAGAGCAGAAGAAAAATGTAGAACAAAATTCAAACTCACAAAAAAGACCAGACTTACTAGTGTAACAGAGGCTGGAGGAACCTCCAAGACCATGGCCCCTGGACACCCTGCTAACTCAGAACTGAAGCCACTGCCAAAGTCCACCTTTCACCAAAGATTAGACAGGCCTATAAAACAAACACGGAGCCTTGGTGGCGCAGTGGTTAAGAGTTTGGCTGCTAACCAAAGGTCAGTGGTTTGAATCCACCAGTCACTAAGCAATTAATACACGTGAGGAACGTGCTTCTTAGATCAGTCAAGTATACAAGACCAAATGGGCAACGCCTGCCCAAAAGTGGAGACGAGAAGGCAGGAAGGGACAAAAGTGGATGAATGAAAACGGGGAGCCCAGGGTGGAAACGGAGAGAGTGCTGACACATTGTGGGGATTGCAACCAATGTCACAAAATAATTTGTGTATATATTTATGAATGAGAAACTGATTTACTCTATAAACTTTCACCTATAAAAAATAAAACTGAAATAAGTGGGTCAAAGTCAAAACAAGACGACGCTGAGCAGATGAAGGGTCCACAAACAACCTGAACAAGCACCCCGGCTGGTGAGGAGACGCTGGAAACCACGAGGGGCGGGACCACAGCAGTGTGTCCCGCCAGGTTTTGCAGGCATTGCGCGTTTTCAGCAAGTCCTCAGGACCACAGCAGGAGAAAACAACTCTTATCCCTGCGTCACAACCCAGGAAACGTCAACGAGCGGTCAGAGGACGTGACTACGTCACAGAGCTGGGGGTAGCAGACGAGAGATCTGAACCAAGCAACTGCCTCAGCTGCCACAGTAGACTGCCACTGCAGGGAAATCTTCCCTTTAAGATCAACGAGGTGGAGCTGCCGCCACCACCTCTCATTCAACACCGACACCACCAAGGCCCCAAACCATCGAGAGCCTCCTAAAGAACGAGGCAGCAGGACTTGGCAAACCGGACATCCAGAAAGTTGCAGTCATTCCGACAGAGCAGCGTAGGCACAAATCAGACAGACCGAGCAATAAAACAATAAAGGTCCCAGACACAGCCGGGCCTACAAAGACACCTGGTTCATGGCTGCCGTCGGCAGGGACTGTCAGTGAGGGAAAGACAGGCTTTTCTACACAGTGCCAGGACAGTCAGTAAGTACACTGGGGTGAGGAAGGGGTCTGCACACCACAGGGCAGAGCCACTGCCAATGGATTACAGACATCGAAGCGTAAAAACAAAACACATCTACACAACGACACAGGAGCGTCCTTATGATCTTAAAGTAAAAAAGAGTTTTTTAAACAAGACTGGTAACTTCAACATCACTAAACCAAAAGGTGCCACCGACAGATGAAAAGGCAAAAGCCACAGCCTGGAAACAGGCTCCCGCAGCACCTCTCGCTGACACGGAGGGAAGCTGTGTCCAACACAGAGAGAACCCCGCAAACAACGAGGGGCAGAGAACCCCGACACCGGGGCAGGCCAGGTGCGAGGCAGCAGCTCAAGCAAAGGGGCTCCATCCTCAGCTATCGGCAAGCAGGGGCCGTGTCCTCAGGGCAGGGAGACCTGCAGCCCGGCTCACGTACTCTGAACAAAATCTGGCACTATTCTCTGAGGGTGGGCGTGAGCCGCCCTTTCTGCCTACGTACAGGGACGTCAGCACCTTCCCTTATACCTGTGTGCAGAGAGACGCCTCCACGGGTGTCCACACTTTCCTGCACACCAAGAGTGTGATCCAGCACTACTTCTTGTATCCGACCCACATTTTGTCAATGCTCCTTTGTAGGTATTCAACATTTAATGACAGCGATTCTCATATGGTAACGACAGCCTACCTTCTCTGGCTAAATTGGACAGCTCTGTCTGGTGGTCCACCAGCCCTTCGTTTGCCTCTTCCTCTTCAATCGTCTCTTCTTCATCTTCCACTAAAACAAACGGTCATCAAATGTCAGTAAGACTGCACATGGCCTCCTTCCCAGTTACTCATTAAACACTATTATGCCTCAAGATTGCTTTACATAAGCTACAGTAATTACAGAAATGCATATTAAACTTTGTCTTTCTCAGGTGACATTTGGCAAAGAGCTTGTCAGCGAGCAGGACCCGGGGAGCATGCTCTCTTCCCTGCCCTGGTGTTTCCGTGCACAGCAGGCCTGGGAGCCCTGGACGAACTCTCAGCCAGCAAGCCACGGGGGTCCCCTGAATGGCCACTACCTCTTCCAAAGGCGCCCGGCCACCACCTGCCTGTCTCAGACCCTCCTGTCCTCCACGGCCCCTCGTCACACCCACTCCCCTCCCCAGCATCTTCAGTGCTTGCCCCTTGCCCTCAGTAAAGAATCCGCCAGCCTCTGGCAGCAGGACTCCCATGGGGGAGCCATCTCTCCATGAGAGCACAACCCCCCATCCCCCAGGGCCTCCAGTGAGCTGCACCCCCCAAAACTCAGCCAGGGTCCCTCTGGGTGGCTCCTTCCCATCAGCACCACACAAGCCTGTGGCTCTGCCCTTAAAGCCGAACGATACCCATACCGACCACCACCCATCACCAGTGCCAACGCCTCATATCTTCACCTCAGGCCGCCCACCCTGGGTCACAAAGCACCCACTGCTGTGCGCTCCTCCGTGGTGGCCTCCCCTGCCTGGCCCACGGCCACCTGCAGGAAAGGCCTACCAGCCTCCCACCAGCAGCGGCGGTGACCTAACACAGCGCTGGGTGGCAGCCGTCAGAGGACTGCTGGCTACAACCTTCCTGGGAGGCAGCTGCTCAGGGCAACCGGGCTGGGAGGGGCCTCTTGGCTCTCCAAAGCGCCCTCTTCCTCTAACTCGCGAGGACAGTGCCGGGAACACCCGGAGCCACCTGCGCCCGCAAAGCGTGAGAGGACACCTGTGAAAGGAGCGAGGAGGATGAGACGCCCTCCAGGCCTCTAGCTCATGTTGGCCATGGCTGTCCTGGTCTTTCCTGCCGCGTGCAAAACCTAATCCTCACAGGCATAGTCCACTATGCCAACAATGGCTACGCTTCCCAGTAAAGACAAAATAAATACCAAAATGGCCATCTTTCACAACGGGGAAACCTAACACACGTTGCCTAATCAACCAATAAACCACACGCTGCTGACAAAGGGTTGGTGGGAACAGCGGCCTGAGCGGGCACCTGGACGGCGTCCCCACAGCTGCACACTGACAACCAGAAGAGCCCTCTCGTTCCTGCCTCCTCCCCAGCTCACGGGTCAGAATCTGCCCAGCACCGTGACCCGTGGGTCGAAGACAGTGCAGGCTGATGGCCCAGGGGGCTGTGTGTGTATACACACACACACGCACGCACACGCCCGTGCACGCACGCACGCACGCACACACACATGCACACACGCATTGGGGGCACGTCTGCTTTCATCTGAGGAAGGTACCAACATCGAAATGTCTAAGGGCTTCTCCTGAAGCTCCCCACACTAGACCACCTGGCCTGCCCCCTGCCCATGAAGCTGGCTGGCCCGACACCCCCAGCCACTTCCCTCACAAACAGCATCTGCCTAGCTCTGCAGCCCCCTGCATGGTGACCCTAACACATCTTGGGGGATGCATCTGCATTTCAGCCCTCCCGCCCATAGATCCCACCAGGCAGCTCAGAAAACACCCCAGGTCCCCTGGAGACACAAAGAAACACTCTGTGCCCTGAGAGACCAGGGAGAAAGACCAGGGCATTTCCCACCTGGGCCAAAGCCACCCTCTGCCTCCTCGACACCTGTGTGTAGGTGCTGCCGGGAGTTGACAGAGCCTGCAGACAGGAGAGGCAGCACCTGGGGGGCGGGGGGCACAGACCTTCATCATCAGTTAAAGATGTGCTGGCTCTTCTCTTCCTTCCAGATATGCCTGAATCCTGAAACAAAGAATAAAAACATCAGAAACACGAGCTCTTCAAACATACAACGGGGAATCCACCTAGCTGCCCCATCCTTGTTACCCCAGATGTACTGTGACAGCCTGCAGAGCTATTCTGACTTTGTGTGCTTGAATGGGACAGTCTGTACACAGTTTCCTCAATTACAGGACGTGTGAGGAAATTCCACGCCCCTGTTTCACACATGATGTACCTCACAAACCCAGGGGACCTATCTGTCTAGGACACGCTGACAAGGACAGCAGGTGTCCAGGACCAGCCTGCCACGCTGCACCGTCCTCACAGGGGGGTTGCTGTTATTCACAAAAAGGGAAGGGAGTTCACGTCCACACTCACTTGTTCAGCTGTGTCCCCCCAAGTTTCCAAAGGAGCCTACAGCTACAGTGTACCAGCTACTGTTTGCAAAATGGGCTGGTCTTCCGAAGATGTGGAGTGACAGTCCCAGCCTCTGTGTTTCTCCGGATGAAACGGGCAGCCCCACCGTGACAGAGCACCGTGCTAACCACCTGGCGGCCATCTTTTCTGAGGGCAGCAGCAGTCCGAACTTACCAGGAGGTGCTCTGTGAAAGCATCAAGTCCCAGGTGCCTGGGCTCTTTTCCTAAGGAGACAGGAACATGGTTAGAGTCCCCTAGAGCTGGGAGGCAGAGGATGCTGTCCCCACAACATGAAGAGCTTCTCTTCTGTCTAGCCCTGCCCTACAGGTACCCCTGACACCGAGCAGAGACACTGGGGCCATTCTGCCCTTCCTCCCAGTGACCCAGGAGCCACGAGGCAGCAGGCCCGACCTGTGAGTCCACACGCAGTGTGGCGGCAACCCCTAACTTCCCGCTCTGACCCGCCTGCAGGGACCCAGATGTCTCACGCCGGAGTGCAGATGAGTGGACTCTGGCACAGGCTGACCATTTGTGACGTTTATTCTCTTACACAGCAGCTCTACCACTTTCTGCAGTGACGCCTCAGCCCCAGTTTTCTCATCAATAATGGGGGCATCACGAGGCCCACCCCTCCGGGTTGTTCTGAGGACCAAGAGACAGCGAGTCTTTGCAGCGCCTGGACCCACCGAGGTGCTGAAGGGACAGAGCCAGCCAGGCAACGCCCAGAGACCCCAAGGGGCAGTCAGGCAATGCCCAGGGACCCCAAGGGAGGCAGACATGCCTAAGAAAGGGAGACAGCTGCAAGGGGCAGCGCCCAGCCACGCGGCCAGAGACCTCGCAGGAGGCAGCGCCCAATGGTCCACCTCACTGTCCTGACACTGCCGTAGACAGGCTCAAACCTCGTGTGACAGCATCCGGGGCTAATGGACGCAAGGGTGAGGATCCATTCTAGCAAACCTCACAAGAACTGAACTACCAACCTAGAATGGCAGTGTACTTATTTACAGCAAGGACATCAACCACAGGCAGACCGATGTCCACAAGTGGCTGCTGGGCAGAGTTCTCCCCGGGCTCCACAGACACCGAGGGTCAGGAGAGGCCTGTTGAGCGGAGACTCGCACATGGGGCTCTTCCAGTCGGAACCACTAGCTCTGCCACAGAGGCCCATGCACCGAGAGCGGCCTGCCCGCTCACCGGGGCCCGTGCACAGAGAGGGGCCTGCCCGCTCACAGGGGCCTATGCACCGAGAGGAGCCTGCCCGCTCACAGGGGCCTGCCTGTTCCCCGAGAGGGGCCTGCCCACCCACAGGGGCCTGCCTGTTCCCCGAGAGGGGCCTGCCCGCTCACAGAGGCCCGCCCGCTCACAGAGGCCCGTGCACTGAGAGGGGCCTGCCCGCTCACAGAGGCCCGTGCACTGAGAGGGGCCGGCCCACTCACAGAGGCCCGTGCACTGAGAGGGGCCTGCCTGTTACACAGACCTGACTCCCCCTGGCCTGACCAGAGCCCTCAGCCTGTGCCCGCACGGTGACACCAGCATGCCCCCGACCAAGCACACCCTCAGATGGCGTGAGCCCCCAGGCGGTTCCTCCTACTCCAGGCTGTGTAAGTCTGCCCCTTTCCCTGCAGCATAACTTCACCAATCTTGGCTCTACTTGGCTGATGTAACTTCAGCTCAATGCTCAGAAGACAATGTCGTTTGCCTCCTTTCCCAGTTCTCGCAATTTTCAGAGAACCAAACATACTGCCTACAGTGACTTCCAACACTTTTTAAATACACAGTACTTTATAAAACTCCAGGAATGCTGTTCTAAAAACTACAATATGGGAGACGAGAGAAAAACAAAAAGACTCCGCCTCCAGAACCGAAAGCATGGATCTGAGAAAGAATGAGAACACTGTGGCAACACTGGGCACCACTGGACACAGACGAGAAAGGGAAGGGAGACAGACACATCCCCTCAGAGCCCGAAAGGCAAACAAACACATCTGAAAACAAACTACAGCGTCGTGGGTCTCAGGCATGAGCGACGAGCAGGCTTTAGGCTCACTGTCTGTCATCTTTGGAGTCTCCCTTCATTTACAGAGGCATCTACATCCCCACTCACCAATCTGTCCTCACCGTTTTACAATTAGCTTAATCTCATTTAAAACCCAACACGCTAAGAATTAATATCTAAGAGATGACATCTGGACTAGTGCTACGGATGTTCCGACTCGACCCAACTGAGCGCCTCGTAGGACCCTGCAGGCCCCATCCGAAGTCCTCCTCACACTCTGTCACCACGAATCATCGTGAAGAAAACACACTCAGGCAGCCAGACTACCAACACGCCCGTCTCAGAATCCACCAGACGCAGCTCAACAGTTGCCGATGCAGGATAATGACGCCTACGGCCATCACATGGAAAACACAGGAGCAAAAACCCACAACGAAGAGGATGCTTGTTTTCTTCTTTAAACATTACGACAGTGCTATTTTTCTTCTGAAAGTATTTTCAGGAATTTTTTTGTTTGTAACGAAGATATACCCTTTGTACAATCTGAAAAATGTTAAGGGTTCTTTTTCAAAAAGCATCATACCTCGCCTGGAAACTCTCTGTAAATTTAAGGCTTTTTTCCTTTTTTCTTCTAATTCTACTTGTAGTTTTATTTCCACAACCTAAATACAAAAAGTTAAATAAATGAGCATGTTATTAAGGATGTAAATTATACAAACTCTGAATATAAAACATTAAAAATCACAGATACAGTCTAAAAACACAATTGTCTCAACCTCATTTCAAAAATCCTCCAAAAAGAAATTTTCAGCTTGGTGTTTTTTCATTTATTTTGTATCTAGCTATATCTTGTCCAAATTCTATGAGGCAGTGAGACAAGAATAAGAAAGGTGGGAACAGCAGGGACGAAAGAGAGAGAGAGAGAGAGAGAAGGAGAGACAAAGAGGGAAAGAGGGAGAGAGAGAGAGAGGGAGGGAGGGAAAGAGAGAGAGGGAGAGATGGAGGGGGAGGGAGAGAGGAGAGAGAGGGAGAGAGAAAGAGGGAAAGAGGGAGAGAGAGAGAGGGAGGGAGGGAAAGAGAGAGAGGGAGAGATGGAGGGGGAGGGAGAGAAGAGAGAGAGGGAGAGAGAGAGAGAGAAAGAGGGAAAGAGGGAGAGAGAGAGAGGCAGAGAGAGGGAGAGAGAGGGAGGGAGGGAAAGAGAGAGAGGGAGAGATGGAGGGTGAGGAAGAGAGGGAGAGAGAAAGAGGGAAAGAGGGAGAGGGAAAGAGGGAGAGAGAGAGAGGGAGAGAGAGGAGAGAAAGGGAGGGAGGGAGAGAGAGAGAGGGAGAGATGGAGGGGGAGGGAGAGAGGAGAGAGAGGGAGAGACAAAGAGGGAAAGAGGGAGAGAGAGGGAGAGAGAGAGGGAGGGAGGGAAAGAGAGAGAGGGAGAGATGGAGGGCAAGGAAGAGAAGGAGAGAGGGAGAGGGAAAGACGGAAAGAGGGAGAGAGAGGGAGAGAGAGGGAGAGAGAGGGAGAGAGAG
>NW_004444607.1:21779-22504 GCF_000243295.1 Trichechus manatus latirostris | reverse complement strand
TGGGTTAACTAAAGTCTAATAGTTTGTCTTTCGTGTGGATTGTACATGCCACTGTACAGTGTGTTCTCTAGGACTGTCCTATGCCATCTATGGGGAAGCAGAGAATGTGTAGGAATCCCTAATTTGATGAATATCCTTCTCACACTTCAGCCTCAGTGATGGTGTCTCTATCTCCTTATGCTGGGCATATGTACTTACCCTGAATATACTATAGCTTTTTTGGAAGTGGGCCTAAGTCTTGTTTTCATGCCCTCTTCCAAGAACAAAAGTCCTTCTGGGAACACCAATCATTCTAGCTGTGTCCCTGGTATATGCCCTCAAAATCCCTGGTATTCTCCACTCATCTGAGGTAACCATCTTCTAATGTCTACTAATGGGACTCTGACCAAGTTCAGTTCAGATTCATCACTGTACCCCTGTCTACTTTTGCCCTGTCATGGCAAAGTCCAACCATTCACTTTGCAAGTGCTACTGTTGAAAACAGAACTTAGTTTTAATCATCTCAATTTTTAGAAAACATGGAGCACTGGTGGCACAATGGGTAAAGCACTAGGCTTCTAACCAAAAGGTTGGAGGTTCAAACCCACTAGTGGCTCTGTGGAAAAAGAGACCTGGTGATCTGCTCCCATAAAGATTACAGCTTAGGAAACCCTATGGGGCAGTTTTACTCTGTCCTATAGGGTCCTATGAGTTGGAATTGACTTGATGGCATAAAACAACACTTC
>NW_004444607.1:18875-19821 GCF_000243295.1 Trichechus manatus latirostris | reverse complement strand
AATTCTTTTTTGGTTCAATGACTGTGTATTCTATCTACTTTTGATACTTGCTGCATTGTTCAATATTTTGCCCATAGAATTCTTCAAAATTGCAACTCAAAGCTTGAATTCTTTTCTTCAGTTCTTTCAGCTTGAGAAATGCTAAATGTGTTCTTCACTTTTGGTTTTCTAACTTCAGGTCTTTGCACATTTCTTTATAATATTTCGTTTTCTCTAGCCACCTTTTGATATCTGTGTTCGGCTCTTTTACCTCATCATAGTTTCCATTGGCTTTAGCTGCTCTACGTCCAAGAGCAATTTTCAGAGTATCTTCTGACATCCCTTTTCTTCTTTTCTTTCTTCGTGTCTTTTTAATAACCTTTTGCTTTCTTCATGTATGATGTCCTTGATGTCATCCCACAACTCATCTGGTCTTTGGTTGTTAGTGTTCAATGCAACAAATCTATTCTTGAGATGGTCTCTAAATTCATTTGGGGTATTTGGCTACTGTGAGCTTGTTTTTTAATTTTCTTCATTTTCAACTTTAACTTGCATAAGAATGAATGATGGTCTGTTCCCCAGTCAGTCGATGGCCTTGTTCTAACTGATGATATTGAGCTTCTCCATCATCTCTTTTCACAGATTTAGTCAACTTGATTCCTGTGTATTCCATCTGGCGAGGTCCACGTGTATTGTTGTCATTTATGCTGTCGAATAAAAGGTATTTCCAATGAATAGGTCATTGGTTTTGCAAAATTCTAGCATGCAATCCTGGGCTTCTTTTCTATCATCAAGGCCATATTTTCCAACTACTGATCTTTCTTCTTTGTTTCCAACTTTTGCATTCTAGTCACCAGTAATTATCAATGTATCTTGACTGTATGTTTGATCAATTTCAGACTGCAGAAGTTGGTAAAAATCTTCAGTTTTCTCACCTTTGACATTAGTGGTTGGTGTGTACATTTGA
>NW_004444607.1:6891-8663 GCF_000243295.1 Trichechus manatus latirostris | reverse complement strand
CTGTTACGCTGGGTTCCCAACATTCTCATTGAGATCAGCAAGTCAATTATATGGCTATATTTCCCATCTTTACACAGCCTAGAAAGAATAGCCACTGGAGTACTTTTTAAAGCCCCTGGTGCTTCACTCACCAGTATATTTTTTAATGCTGAGACAAAGTGAATATCTAGCCTCTCTTGCAGGAAATGTTTTGGACGGATGAGTCAATCACACATGATAAATCTACTGCAAAATCCCATGTGTTCTTAAGACTTTGGAGATTTTGTTTTACATTAAATAAAGGCATTTTTTTTCATCTCCATTTTATTTAGCATAGGCAACTACTGAATCCAAATTTTAGTCAACAACCCAAATGATTAAATCCACTCCCATCTACCTGAGTTAGTTTGACCTAGCACATTAAATTCTGAATCTCTTGTACATTCACCCAAATTGACAAATTCAGCCTGATCAAATATATATATATACATATATATATTTTTTTTCCCTCCCTGGTCTAATACTGTTAGAACCAATTCCTGTACACATTTATCAATAATTTTGCTGATGTAAATTAATAAAATCTTGAAATATAAAAGTCAACTCCTGGGTTTGATTTTGTAATTGACCGTAAGAGCATAGTGGGATCTAACCACATACGCTACACGAGGGCAGTGGGGCAAGAGGGGACTTGGTATCCTGTTCTGTGGAATCATTACAATGTACTCAAGCATCAAACCATTAGCCTCATCTAACAGGAGAAGAGTCTACTTCTGCCGCTCCAGGGTGTTCAGGGAATTGGGAGTTATTCAAATTCTTCCAAACATCCCAGTTCCAATCCTTGGATCCCAATACTTCACCAGCCTATGCATTACCTTTTTCATGAGAGACCTGGTGAAGCTGTGAACTCAAGTTATTTTAACTCAGCAACCTATATGATTAGATTCTGTGACTGTTTTTGCATACATTAGCCCTGAAGCTGTGGGAAATTGTTTTAAGTAGGTTATAGAAACACCCGTGTTGTACGACTGGGCCTATAATTTAAGTCTCTGAGTCTCTTATTTTTCTTTTTCAAGCTCTTTAATGCAGTTTTCTTTTCCACTGTATTTGTGCTCCCTGTAATGTTCTACTGTAGCTTCCTTTTGGCCTGTAAAAACT
The DNA here is from genome assembly GCF_000243295.1 of Trichechus manatus latirostris. Classification (NCBI taxonomy): domain Eukaryota; kingdom Metazoa; phylum Chordata; class Mammalia; order Sirenia; family Trichechidae; genus Trichechus; species Trichechus manatus. The sequence goes on along the minus strand of NW_004444607.1, from coordinate 7,526 downwards.
TTGCTTCATTTCTGGGGCCACAGTGATAAAAAGTACAATAGTTTTGCACTAAGTGGATGGAATACCAGTGCCCCACCCTCTAACAGTAACTGGATCCTTTCCCATTCAAGTCAGATAGCTCATCCCAGATTTCCATTTCTTTTTGAGTCTGCAGTCTGTAACTACTCCTAGTCCCAGTTATTCTACGGATCAGTGTTTTCAGTGATAGATGACAGATTCCACTCTAAGCTCAATTTAAACAAAAAGAGATTTCATGATTTTAGCTAACAGAATTCCTTGAAAAACCAAATAACCAAGCTCAAATGCTACTAAATAAGAAGCAGTATAGCCAAGAGAAATACCCACCCATACCTCAGAGGCGGTCCAACAGAAATCCCACTGTTAGTGCCACCTACTGCTCAACACTCAAAAGCTATGAACTAAACACCAGAATCTTTGCTACAACTTCTGGAAAAATAAAACCAAGTGACTCTATGAATGGACTTTCCGGAAAAGCTGCATACCTTCTGTGTCCTGATGTTCATATATGCCTTTTGTGGTGCAATGGATTGCTTTTGTATGGCCTTTCTCACCATGGTCTTGTAACTCCCACCCAATGATTGGGTGGGACTATGCAAATAAGGTAACTGCAGCCT
>NW_004444607.1:3785-5083 GCF_000243295.1 Trichechus manatus latirostris | reverse complement strand
TTTGCATTCTAAAACAGGTAGCTCTAGTCCTTGGCTCTGGAGCTCTCTATCTGCAGACTAAACAATGTTGGCATCCCTGCTTAGTTTTGTACCAGTTCTCTCTTCCTAAGGCCGGGAATATACAGTCTGAAAAGTTTCCCCATAGACTTCTATAATTTTAAATAAGTATATTTTCTAGTATTTTGTTTAAATAAAGTTCAAATGTGATAGAGTGGAGGAAAAAAAAAAACACCTTTATTTGTTTCAAACCATTTCATTTCACCCTTGTAAAATTTGATTGATGCCCAAATAAAAAAGGGTAATTTTGCCACATACCTGGAATGCCATCTGTTGCAAAGAATAACAGTTTGCAGCATTTCCACAAAACTGTACCCAATGAGTGAAGTTCGAATCAGTTCTGCCAAAGTAGTGAGTGGGAATGTCATAAATTCATGGGCTTTGTAGGCAACATCTCCCTTTTAGTATGCTAGTGGAAAACATCTTTTTCTCTTGCATTGACACATATGCTACGGAAAGTGAGTGCATCAAGGTTTCCACTTTTACTACTATCCATTCTCTCACCGATTTCCCTGCGTGCACAGAAGTCAGAGGAAAAAGAAGTTGACTTCAAGCTGCTAGATGAAATCATTCACCCTAATTTCCTCCTTGAATCAACAAGGAAATAAAATTTCTAAACTGACTCAACTAGTTTGAGAAAGGACCCTAAGAAAATTTATTTTTACATTTAAGATGTTCTTACACACAGCTGGCACTCTTGATCTGCTAACGTGTTTAATTTTCTTTACCCCTGGGGAAGAAATGGGTCAGCCAGGTGGGACATAAGCCTGTCAACAATATGATTTATGGGGATCGTGTCTTAGTTTCTCTCCCCAAACATTAACCAAATAGGCTTTTATTCAATCATTACAGTTTCATTCCTTTGAGGTTTGGGGCTTTTAATCCTCAAGACATTGATTAAACCCGTTAGCAGCTACAACTTGTATTATTACTGGTATCTCTTGCAGAAATGTCTAGGATTGGTCCATCAGATAGAGATCTGACAGGGTAAGGATTTTGGATAGAAGGACAGGCAAATTTTTTTGCCTATTTCCTGGTTTTTCCAAGAGATACATAAAGTAACCTGGCATACCAACACTCCTCTGGGATCCTCTTGATTTAAAGGATATTTATGTGGAGTAGGCTGACCTAGGTTACATGTCCTCTATAGCTATAGGACAAGAGTAAGAAAATCAATTTCTCCCACTTGGGAATGAATTTCATGACTTTGAGTTAGGGCAGTTCTCTCTAAACAGGCATCC
>NW_004444607.1:0-1816 GCF_000243295.1 Trichechus manatus latirostris | reverse complement strand
TCATACATGAAAGTCTGTTAGCTAGGCCAGGGCTAGAGTGACGGCCTAATAGAGTTGGAGACCACAACTCCTTCCATCTTGTGGCTCTGCCCTTTCTAGGGTTCTACCCTTGTCTTCAATAGTTGAAGACAATTCATCACATCTACATTCCAGCCCAGAGGAAAGAGAAACAATATGTTGCAGAGGTCATGCGCTTTGCCTTTTATGAGCATGATCTAGAAATTCAGTCCATGAATTTGCTCACATCTCATTGGCCAAAACTCCAAAAATGGCTGCACCTAAGTGCAAGAAGAGCACCTGGGTGGTAGAAATGGTTAACAGACTGAACTGCTACTCAAAAGGTTGGAGGTTTGAGCCCACCCAGAGGTACCTCAAAAGAAAGGGCTGGTGATCTACTTACAAAAATCAACCACTGATAACCCTGTGGAGCACAGTTCTACTCAGGTACACATGGGGTTGCCATGAGTCAGAATCAGCTTGATAGCAACTAGTTTGGTTTTCGGTTTTAAGTGCAATGAAGTCTGAGCATTTTAGTGTTTATTTTGGGCAGGCTTATATCCAATTAATTCTTGAAAGGAAAGATAATCAATGGAAATTGGGAGACAGCTGCCATCTCTGCCATATATATGGACAGCCAGAGTCTGCTATGAAGTATTAAGTAAGGTATGTGAGTCTTCCTGCCCCCAACCATCTTCAAACATGCAATGCCTTAAGGATGGTCCCCTGCACCTCAAAGCCACTTCCTACTTTGTCCTAGAAAACTGCCTTCTCTAGCCCATTTTCTCAGGAGTTTCCTCAGCATTCAAGGAAATAAAACACTTAGCTATGTCATCAACAGAAACGCATTAACAGACACCGTACCCCAAATACTCTTTAGTGGGCCAAAGAGTGGCCTATGGGGCAGCCATACTCAGGGCATCATCTTCATTAATGCTGTTGATCACCTCTGAAAATCTTTATTCCCCCTATTGTTTGACAGACATCTTTAGGTAGCTTCTTTAGTTCATAATTCCTCTATGTTGTTGTTAGGTGCTGTCGAGTTGATTCTGACTCATAGCGACCCTACGTACAACAGAACAAAATACTGCCTCGTCCCACGTCATCCTCTATGGATTCTATTAATTGTTCAATTTATTTGAATTAATCAAATCCATCTTGATGGCCTAGGTTTAATCCCACCTCCTTCCTGAAGTTTCCTCTGACCACCGCAAGTCTCACTGTCTGAACTTTGCTTTGAACTTTCTCAGCTCATACAGTAATTTTATCCCACAATTTACACTTATATGCTCTATTATACAAGCTGTTTAAATGTAATGTCGTGTGTATTAATGTTGCCTTTTCAATAATATTATTAATTCCTTGAAAACAGAAATCACTTATCATGTTTAGTAATGACTCAAAACTTTAAACCTGATGAATTGACTTTTTTTTCAAGTATTTATATGTGCTTATTGTGTGACTATCATTCTGAAATCAAAATTAACATCAGTAAAAAGTAATGAAGAAACAACATACTCTTACATAGAATCAAGGCTATGATTAAATATCAATGACCATAATATATACCTAAAAGGTGAGCAAGAAGAGGCTCATTTGGTATAAACTGGAAGTACGGGGAAGGCTTCACGGAGACTCTGGGAAGTCAGACTCCCCTTCAGTTTGGTTGTCCAGGTGGGTGAACATTTTGGCAGTAAATGCTGCAGAATGATAGAAGAAGGAACCTGTGAGGAGTGATAGACAGTTGCCTGTTCTGGAATCCACAGTCTCAACTTCCAAGGTTAGTTTGATCCAACTCTTCCAGGAATTCCTCCTCAGT
>NW_004444606.1:29187-30287 GCF_000243295.1 Trichechus manatus latirostris | reverse complement strand
TGTAACATGGTCAATGATAGGATAATGATCATATGCCTACAAGGAAGAACAGTTAATGTGACTATTATTCAAATTTATATACCAACCACTAAGGCCAGAAAAGAAATTGAAGATTTTTACCAACTTCTGCAGTCTGAAATTGATCAAACATTCAACAAAGATGCATTGATACTTCCTGATGATTGGAATGCAGAAGTAGAAAACAAAAAAAGACGGAACCAAGCAACATCATACCTGTTGCTGTCTAGTTGTTTCTAATTCATACTGGAAAGTATGAACACTGGAGACTGCATGATAGAATTTTTCAAGATCAACTTCTTCATTTCAAATACCTTTATTCAACAACATAAATGGAGATTACACATGTGGATCTCGCCAGACAGAATGCACAGGAATCAAATTGTGAAAAGAGGTGATAGAAATGTTCAAAATTATTAGTCAGAACAAGGTCAGGCACCGACGTCAGAAGAGACCATCAATTGCTCATATGCAAGTTCAAGTTGAAGCTGAGGAAAATTAGAACAAGTCTACAAGAGCCAAAGTACAATCATGAGTATATACCACATGAATTTAGAGACCATCTCAAGAATAGATTTGACCCACTGAACACTAATGACTGAAGACCAGAGGAGTTGTGAAATAGCATCAAGGACATCATGCATGAAGAAAGCAAGAGGTCATTAAAAAGACAGGAAAGAAAGAAAAGACCTAAATGGATTTCTGAAGAGATTCTGAAACTTGCTCTTGAAATTTGAGTAGCTAAAGCAAAAGGAAGAAACGATGAAGTAAAAGAGCTGAAAAGAAAATTTCAAAGGGCGGATCAAAAAGACAAAGTAAAGTATTATAACGACAGGTGCAAAAGGCCTGGAGTTAGAAAACCAAAAGGGAAGATCGTGCTCAGAATTTCTCAAGTTGAAAGAACCGAAGAAAAAATTCAAGCCTTGAGTTGCAATAGTGAAGTATTCTATGGGAAAATATTAAATGATACAGAAGCATCAGAATAAGTTGGAAGAAATACACAGAGACACTGCACCAAAAAGAATTGGTTGATGTTAAATTATTTCAGGAGGTAGCATTTGATCAAGAACCAATGGTCTGAA
>NW_004444606.1:26909-27993 GCF_000243295.1 Trichechus manatus latirostris | reverse complement strand
GCTGCTTCCATGGGAGTTGATTGTGGAGGGCAAATAAAAAGAAATCCTAGACAACTTCAATCTTTTCTCCGTTTATCATGATGTTGCTTATTGGTCCAGTGGTGAGGGTTTTTGTTTTCTTTATGTCGAAGTACAATCCATACTAAAGCTGTAGTCTTTGATCCTCATCAATAAGTTCTTCAAGTCCACTTCACTTTCAGCAAGCAAGGTTGTGTATTCTGCATATCACAAGTTGTTAATGAGTCTTCTTCAAATCTTGATGCTGTGTTCTTCATATAGTCCAGTTTCTTGGATTGTTTGCTCAGCATACAGATTGAATATGTATGGTGAAAGGATACAACCCTGACACTCACCTTTCCTGACTTTAAACCATGCAATATCCCCTTGTTCTGTTTTAAAGACTGCCTCTTGGTCTATGTACAGGTTCCTCATGAGCACAATTAAGTGCTCTGGAGTTTCCCTTCTTCAAAATTTGTCCATAATTTCTTATGATCCTCACAGTCGAATGCCTTTGCATAGTCAATAAAACACAGGTAAACATCTTTCTGGAATTCTCTGCTTTCAGCCATGATCCATCTGATATCAGTAAAGATATCCCTAATCCATGTCCTCTTCTGAATCCAACTGGAATTTCTGGCAGTTCTCTGTTGATGTACTGCTGCAAGTGCTTTTGATTGATCTTCAGCAAAACTTTGCTTGCATGTGATATTGATGATATTGTTTGATAAGTTCCTTATTCTGTTGTATCACCTTTGTTTGGAATGGGTACAAATATGGATTTCTTTCTGTCAGTTGGCCAGGTAGCTGTTTTCCAAATTTCTTGGCATAGACAAGCGAGTGTCTGCAGCACAGAATCCATTTGTTGAAATATCTCAATTGATATTCCGTCAATTCCTGGAACCTTGTTTTTCGCCAATGACAGAAGTGCAGCTTGTACCTCTTCCTTCAGTACCTTTGGTTCCTCATCAAGTGCTGCCTCTTGAAATGGCTGAACGTTGACCAATTCTTTTTGGAACAGTGACTGTGTATTCCTTCCATCTTCTTTAGATGCTTCCTGCATTGTTTAATATTTTCTCCATAGACT
>NW_004444606.1:24031-25293 GCF_000243295.1 Trichechus manatus latirostris | reverse complement strand
AACCAAAAGGTCAGCAGTTTAAATCCACCAGGTGCTCTTTGGAAACCCTATGGGGCAGTTCTACCATGACCTATAGGGTCAGTATGAGTCAGAATCGACTCGACGGCAACTAGTTTTTTTTTTTTTTAAGATCTTAATAAGGCAGGATTAGAGACACTTATGTTACTGTGGCTGCACTCAGTCTACAAGATTAGGCTGTATCTATGAAAGAGACAAGCGAGCAGAGAGACGGGGGACCTCATACCACCAAGAAAAAAACCCAGGAGAATAGCGTGTGCTTTGGACCTGGAATCCTTGTGTTGAGAAGCTTCTGGACCAGGGAAGATTGATGACAAGAACCTTCCCCTAGAGCTGACACAGAGCAAACACCTTCCTTTGGAGCTGGCACCTTCATCTGAGACATCTAGCCTCCTCTACTGTGACAGAATAAGTTTCTCTTTGTTAAAGCCATCCACTTGTGTTATTTCTGTTATAGCAGCACTAGGTAACTAAGTGACCCTGCTAGTATTTGAAATACAGGTGGCAAATCTTCCAGTATCATAGTAACAAGCAAGCTAGTATGACAAACTGACAGACACATAGTGGTTCAATCTGCATGCTGAGGAAATAATCCAAGAAGGTGGACAAAATTAAGAAGAATGGGACATGAAGATTGGAGGAAGAATCATTCACAACCTGCAGTATGCAGATGACACAACTTTGCTGCTGAAAGTGAAGTGGACTTGAAGCACTTACTGAAGAAGATCAAAGATTATAGCCTTCAGTATAGATTACAACTCAACATAAGGAAAATAACAACCATCATAATTGGACCAACAAGCAACATCATGATAAACAGAGAAAAGACTGAAGTTGTCAAGGATTTCATTTTACTTGGCTCCACAATCAACACCAATGGAAGCAGCAATCAAGAAATCAAACAATGTAATGCATTGGGCAAATCTGCTGCAAAAGGCTACTTTAAAGTAATCAAAAGGAAAGATATCACTTTAAGGACTAAGGTGCTCCTGACCCAAGCCGTGGTGTTTACAATTGCTTCATATGCATGCGAAAGCTGGGCAACAAATAAAGAAGACCTAAGAATTGCCGCCTTTAAATTATGGTGTTGGCGAAGAACATTGAATATACCATGGACTGCCAAAAGAACGAACAAATCTGTCAGCCAGAATGCCTTTTAGAAGCAAGGATGGTGAGACTCTGTCTCACATGCTTTGGACATGCTATCAAGAGGGACCAGTCCCTGGAGAAGGATATCATGCTTG
>NW_004444606.1:11563-13135 GCF_000243295.1 Trichechus manatus latirostris | reverse complement strand
CCATTTCATTTCTTATTTGGGTTATTTGTGTCCTCTCCTGTTTTTCTTTGGTCAGTCTGACCAGTGGTTTGTCGATTTTGTTGATCCTTTCAAAGAACCAACTTTTGGTTTTATTGATTCTTTCTATTGTTTTTCTATTCTCTATTTCATTTATTTCTTCTCTGATCTTTATTATTTCCTTTCTTCTGGTGGCTGTGGGCTTTTTTTTTTTCTGTTCTCTTTCTATTTGTTTGAGTTGTGTAGTGAATGTTTTGATTTTGTCCCTTTCTTCTTTTTTGATGTGTGTATCTATTGCTATAAATTGTCTTCTGATGAATGCCTTTGCTGTGTCCCAAAGGTTTTGGTATGATGTGTTTTCGTTCTCATTTGATTCTCGGAATTTTTTTATTCCATCTAAGCTTTCTTATATTATCCAGTGGTTAGTAAGCAGGGTGTTATTCATTTCCATGTAATTGATTTTTTTCCCTTGGTCTTCCTGTTTTAATTTCTACCTTGATGGCATTGTGGTCAGAAAAGATAGTTTGTATTATCTCAATGTTTTGGATTTTGTTGAAGGTTGCTCTGTGGCCTAAGATATGGTCTATTGTGGAGAACATTCCATGTGCATTGGAAAAGTATGTGTACTTTGTAGCTGTTGGGCAGAGTGTTATATATATGTCTATGAGGTCAAGTTGACTGATTGTGCCCTTTAGGTCTTCTGTATCTTTTTCGAGTTCCTTTCTAGATGTTCTGTTCTTTACTGAGAGTGGTGTGTTGAAGTTTCCTACTATTATTGTGGAACTGTCAATTTCTCTTTTCAGTGCTGTTAGAGTTTGTTTTATGTATTGGAGCCATGTCATTGGGTGCGTAAATGTTTATTATGGTTATGTCTTCATGATGGATAGTTCTTTTAATCATGATATAGCTCCTTTTTTGTCATTATGGTGGATTTGGTTTTAATGTCTATTTTATCTGAGATTAGTATTGCCACTCCTGCTCTATTTTGATAGTTGTTTGTTTGATATATTTTTTCTGTCGTTTGATTTTTAATGAATTTATGTCCTTTTTCTAAGTTTGTGTCTCTTGTAGACAGCATATTGAAGGATCCTGTTTTTCTTTATCCATTCTGTCACTCTCTGTCTCTTTATGGGTGCATTTAGGCCATTTACATTCAGTGTAATTATTGATAGGTGTGAGTTTATTGCTATCATTTTGTAGTGCTTTTTTGTGATACTGACATTTTCTTTGTTCCTCTTACTCTCCTGTGCTGAATACATTTTGTTTGTGGATTTTACTTTCACTGAGACTTTATGTTTTTCTTCTTTATTTTGATGTATAGCTTTGTTAACTTTCTTTGTGGTTACCTTGAAATTTACGCTTATCTTCCTAGGTTTGAACCAGTCTATTATTACTTGATATCGCCTTACCTTCCTCTCCATTAGAAAGTTCTATACCTACACCATTTATTCCCTTTTTTATTGTTCTGATGTTGTTGTCATTTACAGATTAACCTTTCTGGTTCCGTGTTGTAATTCTTTTGGTTTTGGATAGTCCTTGGGAGTTCATTTCCTAGGTTGGTATCTGGCTGGTACG
>NW_004444606.1:4170-11463 GCF_000243295.1 Trichechus manatus latirostris | reverse complement strand
TAACAATGTATGTATAAATTTTTGTATGAGAGACTAACTTGAATTGTAAACTTTCACTTAAAGTACAACAATAAAAGAAAGAAAACTCACACACATGCATAAACTATTTCAAAATCAAGACATATAAAAACAGAAAATAGAGCAACTGTTTTTCACTGCTTTATATTATGTTTGTGTAATTATTAGGTAAAAATGACCAAAATGCTATCATCAAACATGTCATTGTTAAAGTATAATTGCTGAAATTCAATAACCATATTTGATAATACAATTATGTATTTGCATCATATAGATGCTCTAACTAGTCACTGATAAACTTGTCAATCTCTTTTATTGCTTCAGTAGAATATGCAAAAAATGGTTTCTCAATGAAGAAAATGGTATTCTTTATTTCACTGTAATTTATATATGTGGATGAACTCAGTTTCAAAACCACATTGACCTGACTATGCATTCTTTTTATCCAATTCTTAAATTTACTTTCTTTCTTGTGATTTTAATGTGGAATATACATATACACACATGCACACACTTGGTCTGCACGTTTGACAAAAAAAACCTTGAAATAAAATCTCCCAAATGTCAGGTGTATCTGCCACTCTTCAGCCTAAAGAAACAAAATGAATGAATTCACTTGATTTTTGCTTTTATCAATGAAAATTAAAAAAAAAAAAATAATAATAATTCAATCTCTGGTTTAAAACTCTCATAAGTTTTAAACTTATCTTTGGCTAACTGTGATGGTTAAGATTGTAATTCTACTTGGCTAGGCCATGATTCTCAGCGTTTTAGCAGTTGTGTAACATTGTGATCCCTTTCCTGTTGAAATTTGGTATGTGATCATCCCCGTGGTGAAATCTGCTGAGTGGTACTGGTGGAGGCCGGGCCTGTGGCAGCTCACCTCTCCCTCAGCTTCATTTCTGTGCCTTCCACCAGTTACTTTCTGCCTGCTCGCCTTGCCAAAATTTTTGGTTCTTTCCAGACTCAGCAGCTGCCTCTTGTTGTCTCACGTCCAGTTCTTGGGACTTGAGCTAGCAGCTTACCTGTCGATCTTGGAATTCATCAATCTTCACAACCTGCGAGCAAGAGTCCTGTTCTCTGACCTGCTGATCTTGGGTTCATCAGTCCCTGCAGCTAGGTGAATCAGCAGAAACCTTGTGGTCTTGTCTGCTGATCTCAGAATTCATTGAACTTCACAGCCTATGAGCGGGAGCGCTGCTCTCTAACCTGCCGACCGTGGGTTTGCCAGCTTCTGCAGCTGTGTGATTTGGGAGAGGCCTCCACCCCGATCCACAGACTTGGGACATTTTAGTCTTTATAATCGCATGAGCTGTTTCCTTGATACAAATCTCTCTCTGTTTATACTTATATGCTTTACTGGTTTTGCTTCTCTAGAGAACCCAGCCTAAGACACTAACTTTCTCTGGCTAAGCTAGCAGCCACCTTGCCTAATAGAGAAAGCTTTCATGGTAACTGCTCCTTTTCATTTTACTATTTTCTAAAAAGTGTTCAAATTAATTCTTATGGTTTGGGTGAGAATAATGTTAACACTATTATTATTTAAATGAGCCAAATTCTAATCTCCCTTATATTTCTAAACACTTTATAAGAAGGTAGAAAATTTAGAAAATAAAACTATCAAATTATAAAATAAGTGAGATAGCATACATCCTACATATACTTAAAATATCAGATACAAAGTGTACAAAATATGCAAAATATTAGAATTTTATTAATCAAGCAAATGAGCAATGGCTTTTATTTATTTTTATTTCTGTGTTTCTTCTTTTGGTTTTTAATATTGATTGATTTTATATAATGCAATGAATAGGGAAGTCAACATATTTTACTGTTTTAAATGTACATGATAACATAGCTTTTGCCACCCTGGTTACTCATCCCACTGGAAACCACAACCTTTTTTAATTTTTCTGATGCCACATGCCACATGCTTATCCAGGTCTGGCTTTGGCTGCCAAGTAAAAAACAAATGCCTACTGATTCTCTGGTTACTATGTTCTTCCAAGCTATTTTGAGTGTTTTTAAGTGTATGTGTATATATATATATATAGTGTGTGTGTGTATGTATGTATATATACATTTATCACAAATACACTCATACACTTATCATTTTATACTACTTTTATTGTTAGTCAATACACTCATTATTATTGAAGTATATAAAAAGTAAGACTTTCTACTTAAGGCAATGCATTAATACAGTGCCACACTTATTTCATTCTCTGTTTATTATTTACCTACAAGATGTTTTCTCTCATATCCATCCCTTCCCATTTACCATGTCACACTTATTTTCTGACCTTTTTTTTTTTCCTTATATGGCTGCCTATTGCATTTGACATTTTATCTGTCATCCACCAACATCACCAATTCCTTTTACAGAGTACTATTAGATGAGTATTCTCAACATGGCATTCCTACACCTCCAAAATATATTACAAACTCCTCTGATTGGCATTCAGATGCTGCTCTAATGTGATTTGTTGTCCCAAATTTTCCTCATAGTGTTCCTTACTAATATATATTCTAATTCTCCAGTCATTAATTTCCTGAGTGAGGAGGAGTGGGTTTTCTGGCTTTTTATGATCTTCCACAGCAATGCTCTTTCCCTGTTCACACATTATTAAGATTTAGTTGGCTGCTAGGCTTCAGCTCAGTTTTCACTTATTTTTTAAAGCTTTCCCTGGTTATTTCATATTATGCATCTCCTTTCTCTGGAGAACATTTATGCATTCAGCATCTATTAAATGACAGATTCTGCCTTAGTCATTGTCATTTTTTGCCTATTTCTGTCCGTGTCTCTTTTATTAGCTCTCTAGGGTATATACCTAGGAGTTGGATTCCCAGCTCATCAGGTATTTCTATTTCTAGTTTTTTGAGGAAGCATCATATAATTTTCCATAGTGGTTGTACCATTTTACAGTCTCACCATTTTACAGCAATGGATAAAGTTTCTAATCTCTCTGCATTCTGACCAAAATTTGTTGTTATCTGTTTATCAGTGCCATTTTAGCCAGGGTGAGATGGTATCTCATAGTAGTTTTGATTTACATCTCTCTAATATCTAATGGGACCCCTGGGGGCACAGTGGTTACGAGCTTAGCTGCCAACCAAAAGGTCAGCAGCTGGAATCCATCAGCCGCTCCCCAGAAACCCTATGGGGAAGTTCTACTCTCTCCTACAGGGTCGCCATGTGTCAAAATCAACCTGAAGGCAACCAGTTTGATTTGGTTTGTTTGTTTTTCCGAAGTACATTATGTGTAACAAGACTAAGAAAGACCTCAATACATTTCGTGAATGAGAAACAAGTGTACAAGTTGCTCCTATTCAAGCCCATAAAGTCGAAAGAGTTTCACTTGTTATTGAAGTACACTTTGTGTTACATGGACAGAAGAGTTCCCAATACATTTTGTGAATGAGAAAACAAAGCACAGTTGCTCCCATTCAAGTACATAAAGTCAAAAGTGTTTTACATGTTATCAAAGTACACTTTGCATTACAAGGACAGGAAATTTCCCAATACACTGTGTAAATGAGAAAACAATATAGAGTTTCTCCCACTCAAGTATATGAAGTTAAAAGAGTTTTACATGTTATCAAAGTACACTTTATGTTGCAAAGATAGGAAAGTTCCCAATACATTGTCTAAATGAGACAACAATGTACAGTTTCTCCCATTCAAGTACATGAAGTCAAACCACTTTTACATGTAATCAAAACATACTTTTTGTTACAAGAAAGGAAAGTCTCTCCTGAGAATTTGAACATAAGGGAAGGTTTACCTGTTGCTTTTATATACAACTATTTAACAGGGAGAAAATTATTTGTTCATTAACACATTATTTTTATGGCATCAAATGTTGCTTGAGAGATTTCAATCCAATCTGATGGTTTGCCTCTTAGGTGACTTCTTCTGCTTTGCTGCATTTAATTTTTTTTTTTCTTTCAAAAAGTTCAACTTACCATATCCATTGCAGTCAAGTCAATCCCCACCCATAGCTACCCTATATGACAGAGTAGAATTGCCCCATGGTTTTTTAAGGCTCTAATCTTTACAGAAGCAGATTGCCACATCTTTCTCTCGAGCAGTGGCTGCTGGGCTCAAACCACTAACCCCCAGCCAGCAGCCAAGCACCCCACCACTGTGCCACCAGGGCTCTTTAAGTTCATTCAAGAATACACTAAAAACCAATCAACTAGCCAACCAAAACCACAAAACAACAGCAAAGACATAAAGAAAAGATTTCTCAAAGCTCATCCGAGACAGAATTTCTACTTTTTTATAATCTTTATCCAGGAAGAAATTACCGTCCTTGATAAAATGTTTAAGCAATTACAATAAACTTTAATGAGATTAAAGACCTCTTCTGAGAAACTAGCCATCCACTCAATCAGCTGAGTATCAATGAATATTCTAGTTATCCATAGCTAGTCATTCTTTTTCTCTCTTGTCTATTCTAACGATTATATGATTATTTAACAATTGTCTTTTTTTTTTTTTTTTAGTACACGTATTGTTTTATGACATTGGTTAATAACCCCACAACATGTCAACACTTTCCCTTCTTGACCTTGGATCCCCTATTACCAGCTTTTCTGTCCCCTCCTGCCTTCTAGTCATTGTCCCTGGGATGTTGTGCCCATTAGTCTCGTTTTGTTTTATAGGCCTGTCTAATCTTTGGCTGAAGGGTGAACCTCAGGAGTGACTTGATTACTGAGCTAAAAGGGTGTCTGGGGGCCATACTCTCAGGGTTTCTCCAGTCTCTGTCAGGCCAGTGAGTCTGGTCTTTTTTGTGAGTTAGAATTGTGTTGTAACATTTTTCTCCAGCTCTGTCTGGGACCCTCTATTGTGATCCCTGTTGGACCAGTCAGTGGTGGTAGCCAGGCACCATCTAGTTGTACTGGACGCAGTCTGGTAGAGGCCTTGGTAGATGTGGTCCATTAGTCTTTTGGACTAATCTTTCCCTTGTGTCTTGTTTTCTTCATTCTCCCTTGTTCCCAAATGGGTGAGACCAGTGGAGCATTTTAGATGGCTGCTACAGGCTTTTAAGACCCCAGAAGCTACTCATAAAGGCAGAATGTAGAAAATTTTCTTTATAAACTATGTTATACCAATTGATCTAAATGTTCCCTGAGACCATGGTCCCCACAGCCCTCAGCCCAGCAATTCAATTCGGTCCCTCAGGGAGTTTGGATGTGTCTATGGAGCTTCCATGACCTTGCCTTGTACAAGTTGTGCCGGCTTCCCCAGTATTGTGTAATGTCTTACCCTTTACCAAAGTTACCATTAGTAACTAGTTACTGTTGTTTTTCCATCCCCACCCCTCCCCTCCTTAGTAACCATCAAAGATTGTTTCTTTTTGTGTGTAAACCTTTTCATGAGACTTTACAGTAGTGGTCTCATATAATTTTTGTCTTTTTGTGATTGACTTATTTCACTCAGCATAATGCCTTCCAGATTCATCCATGTTATGAGATGCTTTGTGAATTCATCATTGTTCTTTATCCTTGCATACTACCACATTGTGTGTATGTACCATAGTTTGTTTATCCATTCTTCTGTTGATGGGCATCTAGGTTGTTTCTATCTTTTTGCTACTGTGAACAATGCTGCAATGAACATGGGTGTGCAAATGTCTATTCATGTGACGATTATTATTTCTCTAGGATGTAATCCTAGGAGTGGGATGGCTGCGTCATATGGTATTTCTATTACTAGATTTGTAAGAAACTGCCATATGGTTTTCCAAAATGGTTATATCATTTTGCATCCCCACCAGCAGTGCATAAGAGTTCTGATCTCCCCACAGCCCCTCCAATGTTTGTTATTTCCAGTGTTTTTGATTCGTGCCAGTAATGCCAGGGATAGGTGGTATCTCATTGTGGTTTGCATTTCTCTAATGGCTAGTTATGGGGAGCATTTCCTCATGTGTCTGTTGGCTGCTTGAATGTCTTCTTTGGTGAAGTGTCTGTTCATTTCCTTTGCCCATTTCTTAATTGAATTGTCTTTTTGTTGTAGAGGTGTTGTATTTTCTTGAAGATTTTAGTGATTAGACCTTTGTCTGATTTGTAATTTCCAAAATTTTTTTCCAGTTCTCTTTTTACTCTTTTGGTGAAGTCTTTTGATGAGCATAAGTGTTTAATTTTTAGAAGATCCCAGTTATCTAGTTTATCTTCTAGAGTTTGTGTGTTATTAGTTATGGTTTGTATCCTGTTAATGCCATGTATTAGGGCCTCTAGTGTTGATCCTATTTTTTCTTCTATGTACTTTATAGTTTTTGGCTTTATATTTAGGTCTTTGATCCATTTTGAATTAGTTTTGTATATGGTGTGAGGTATGGGTCCTGTTTCATTTTTTGGTGGATGGACATCCAGTTTTGCCAGCACCATTTGTTGAAAAGACTGTCTGTTCCCCATTTGATGGACTTTGGGCCCTTGTCGAAGACCAAGTGACCGTAGGTGGATGGATTTACATCTGTGTTCTCAATTCCATTCCATTGGTCAAAGTATCTGTTGTTGTACAAGTACCAGGCTGTTGTGACTACCGTAGCTGTACAGTAGGCTCTGAGGTCAGGTAGTGTGATTCTTCCTTCTTCATTCTTCTTCTGCAATAGTCCTTTACTTATCTGGTGCTTCTTCCCTTTCCATATAAAGTTAATAATTTTTCCATCTCTTTAAAGAATGTTGTTGGTATTAAGATCGGGATTGCATTGTATTTGTAAATTGCTTTGGGTAGAATTGTCATTTTCACAATTTTAAGTCTACCTATCCATGAGCATGGCATGTTTTTCCATTCATGTAGATCTTTTCTGGTTTCCTGCAGTAGTGTTTTGTAGTGTTCTTTGTATAGGTCTTTTACATCCCTGGTTAGATTTATTCCTCAGTATTTTATGTTTGTAAGAGCTATTAGAAATGGTATTGTTTTCCTGATTTCCTTTTCATTGTTCTCTTTATTGGTGTAAGGAATCCAACTGATTTTTGTATGTTTATCTTGTATCCTGCGACTCTGCTGAATCTTTCTATTAGTTCCAGTAGCTTTCTTGTGGAGTCTTTCGAGTTTTCTATGTATACTATCATATCATCCTCAAACAGGGACAGTTTAACTTCTTCGTTACAAATCTGGATGCTCTTTATTTCTTTTTCTTGCCTTATTGCTCTAGCTAGGGCTTCCAGCACAATGTTAAATAGGAGTGGTCATAAAGGGCATCCTTGTCTTGTTCCTGTTCTGAAGAGGAATGTTTTCAGCCTCTCTCCATTAAGAATGATGTTGGC
>NW_004444606.1:0-3873 GCF_000243295.1 Trichechus manatus latirostris | reverse complement strand
CCCAAAGCCGTGCAGTACAGCCTGGCTAGAAGGAGCTTCCAAGCCGAGAAAAGAAAAAGAAAACAAACAAACAAAACAAAACAGAACAAATCAAAACAAACAAACAAAAGCCCCGGGAATCCCACCAGCGTGGTGGTGCAGGTTGGGAAGCAGTCCCACAATTCAGTAGCATTTCACAGCCTTTCAAGAAGAAGCAAAGATGACACATGGAGCCAAGTATTTGAGAGAAAGAAGGGGGAGGTGGTGAGAGGTATGGAAGAAACCAAAAGAAGCAGAAAAAAGAAACACCAGCAACAAACAAACGACACTCAGGGAGCTGGCCAGCATGAGCGGGTGGAATCCAAGTGGCAGAGGGGTGAAGCTGGTGCCTCCCAGCCAAGAGACTGTGGCTACAGGAAGCAGGGGAGGCCGAGTGGGAGTGAGGAAAGGAGGGTGGTGGTAAAGCATATATCACTGGTTACCTGTTGTTCTGTCTCCTGCTGGGAGATCCATGAAGGTGCTTTATCCATAATTTGTTGTGATCCAGTTGAATGCCTTTGCATAGTCAATAAAACACAGGTAAACACCTTTCTGGTGTTCTCTGCTTTCAGCCATGATCTTCTTCATTCCTACCTCTTTATATGTGGGGAGTACGTCACCATTCTGGGAGATTTTACATTAACTTTTTTTTTTATTGAAAGCATAAAAATTGTTAATGTAAAATCTCCCAAAATGGTGATGTAATCCCCACATACAAAAGAACAGGGATGAAGAAGGTATAGAGCTTTTCTGATCTTGCTGTAAGTTACCTTATACAACATCACTGAACACAGAAGCCAAGGAAAATTGAACAGAACTATTAATCTAATCTTCCTGTCCGACCAAAGTCAGGTGTTTGTGGTCTTTTGGTGCCAATATGTAAACCACTTGTCACACTGCATCCTTGATTTCTTCTCTTTCTTTCTCTTTATATCTCATCAATCGTAATGTCTTACTGTCTTCTAAATATTTATTGACCTCATCCACATCTCTGCATCATAATTCACACTAATGCCATGCCACTTTTTATCTTATATTAGAACTCTTGTAACTAATCTCTATGCTTGTTTGCCTAGCTGCAGAAAATATGAAGACTCTGTCCCTAATGCTCAATGTACAATGGTCCAAATACATTAAAATATTATATTCCTCTTACAATAGTACAAGTTCAGTGTTCCTGGTCTGCAAACCAAAACAAAAAACAAAAAACAAAAACAAAAAACCAACAAACAACTAAATGAGTTTCTATTGAGGTAAGTTGATTCCAAATCATGGAGACCCTATGTGTGCTGAGTAGGACTGTACTCCATAAGGTTTTCCAGGCTGTGACCTTTCAGAAGCACATTGCCAGGCCTTTCTTCTGAGATGCCACTTCGTGGGTTTGAACTATCAACCTTTCAGTTAGTAGTCAGCTCTTAACCATTTGCACCTCCTGGGGACCCCTGTAGCAGTATGGGAACTCAGTCTCCTTCCATCTTGTGGCTCCACAATAGTATGTCAATCCAAACAGGGGGGAGAGAAAGAACTTGGAAGCACTTTAAAAGCTTTGACTCAGGAATGGTTCACATAGTTTTCTGTTGGTTAGAATGTGGTCTCTTGTCTCATTCAAGTGCAGGAAAGGCTGGAAAATATGGTATAGCTTTGTGCCTAGAAAATAAAAAACTCATTTTTGGTTATCAGCTGGTAAACTCTGTCACATTTGCCTGTAATCTTGCTCTAATGCATTTTGTTCTGCAATCTGTATTAAGAATTATCTTTTTAAAGTTTTAATCTACTTATTTATTTTTATTTAAAACTTTCAAAGTTCAACTCCTTTTCTGGATATAAAATTGCAGAATTTATCTCATCACATTCTAAATTCCTTCCCTTATTTTTTGCCTAGCTCCCCTTACAAATGATGCTGCAGACTTACTATAAACTTTTGTCTGCTCTTTAGACATGCTGTATTATCTTGTCTCTGGTCTCTGAAACTTGATGTCTCTGCTAATAGTGTTGTCTTTGCCAATTCACTTCCCTAACTCCCACACATACCTGAAAACACAGCTCAAATTTCAAAGGTCCAGAATGGCCATCTCTCCTTCTGAACCAGGTGAGGTACCCCTGCATTTATTCCCATACAAAAAAAAAAAAAAAAAAAAACTCCGTTGCCATCAAGTTGATTCCGACTCATAGCGACCCTATAGAACAGAGTAGAACTGCCCCCATAGGGTTTCTAAAGAGCGACCGGTGGATTCGAACTGCCGACCTTTTTGGTTAGCAGCCATAGCCTGCCATAGCTTTTAACCACTGTGCCGCTGGGGCTCCATTTATTCCCATAGTGCTCCATAATCCTCATTCATAAAATCTCATCACATTAGTGTCTATCTCTCCAATGGAGTCGTAGCCCCTTGAGGCAGTGGGCAGTATCTTAATGAAAGTTGTGTCCCTAGTACACTGTAAAGTTATTTTACAGTTGCTGAACTTATTTTTAATTTGTCACTTCTGTTCTAATGCTTGTGTTGAAAGTACTATTTTGTTCCAACAGAAATATTTTTAGAAAAATGCTTGAGCTTAATGTAAATTTTGCATTTGCTTGTTTGTCATTGTGTCCCTGAGAAACATTAGGTGAATGAAAAAACTGTACCCAGCTGAATCAAGACATATAGGAATGCAGAAAACGCACACATGCTTATATCTCAAACATCTTCCGGATATATCAGTTTACTGTGTGTTGTGTAAGCCCATCCACATCTGATGTTGAAACTTTCTGTCCAATTTTTACTAAGTTTCCTTCTACCACTTTACAATAATTCCCAAGCTGCAACTCTTGTAATACCCACTTCCACAAGCAAACTTCAGGTCTTTTTTAAGGTAAAGTATCACATTTATTGTAGTATTTATGCATTTGTTAGCCAATTAAGATATGCAAAATTGTGCTATCATTTTTGTTAGGTTTCTATCTTATTTTTGTATGTGTCATTGTCAAAGATTTTTAGTGTTTTGCCTCTACTTCCATTTTCCCCTATAATCCTTGTGGTTTTTAGTGTGTGATTTTGCATAACATGGTGATTTTAGAGCAAGCGTCATGTTAAACAGAATGGACTGTAATTGAAAGAGCAATGACTTTATGCTACCTGGGGGGCTTGGTTATGTGTGTCCAGGCTTGAAATGGCTGCAGTTTCCTATTCTGCCAGATTATGCTTACCCTCAAGCCTTCGTGTAGTATAGTACTGAGAACATCAACCAAGCAACCATTCCTTCCTCTTCATGTCCAGGTGTCAGGAGGAAGAGACTTGGTGAAAGAGAACAGCTGATGCTGAAAAAACTGTGGGGACAGAAGCTCTTTCAGGGTCACCACTGCCATTGAAACAAGAGAAAAGTGAGTCTATGTGTCTGTGGGTATGTATCGCATGCATTGTTATGGAATGAATAGTGTTCCCAAAAAAGGTACGTTGAACTCTTAACCCTGTACCTGTAATTTACCTTGTTTGGAAACAGAATTTTTGAAGATGCTATCAGGAAAGAAAGAAAAGATCAAAATGGATGTCTGCAACTTGCTCTTGAACGTTGAGTAGCTAAAGTGAAAGGAAGAACTAATGAAGTCAAAGAGCTGAACAGAAGATTTCAAAGGGTGGCTTAAGAAGACAAAGTAAAGTTTTATAATGACATGTGCAAAGACCTGGAGATAGAAAAACGAAAGGGAAGAACATGCTAGGCATTGCTCAAGCTGACAGAACTGAAGAAAAAATTCAAGCCTTGAACTGTAATATTGAAGGATTCTAAGGGGAAATATATATATATATATGTATATATATTTAGGTGAAAATGTTTTTATTTATTTTATTGTACTTTAGATGAAGGTTTACAGAACAAACT
>NW_004444605.1:21054-23119 GCF_000243295.1 Trichechus manatus latirostris | reverse complement strand
GTTCTCTTCACTTTCAGCAAGCAAGGTTGTGTCATCTGCATATCACAGGTTGTTAATGAGTCTTCCTCCAATCCTGACGCCCCGTTCTTCTTCATATAGTCCAGCTTCTCGATTATTTGCTCAGCATACAGATTGAGTAAGTATGGTGAAATGTTATAACCCTGACACACACCTTTCCTGACTTTAAACCACACAGTATCCCCTTGTTCTGTTCGAATGACTGCCTCTTGATCTATGTACAGGTTCTTCATGAGCACAATTAAGTGTTCTGGAATTCCCATTCTTCACAATGTTATCCATAGTTGATTATGATCCGCACAGTCGAATGCCTTTGCATAGTCAATAAAACACAGGTAAACATCTTTCTGGTATTCTCTGCTTTCAGCCAAGATTCATCCAACATCGGCAATGATATCTCTTGTTCCATGTCCTCTTTGGAATCCAGCTTGAATTTCTGGCAGTTCCCTGTCGATGTACCGCTGCAACTGCTTTTGAATGATCTGCAGCAAAATTTTACTTGACTGTAATATTAATGATATTATTCGATAATTTCTGCATTCTGTTGGATCACCTTTCTAGTCTTCTGCCCTGTGAACGCCCACTGCTTTGACCTCCCTCGACTCCCAAGTCTATATTGTTGACTCAGTGAGACTGCCATGCTCTCCCTGGGTCCCCACAGCACCATGGTGATCTGGAAACTCACCAGGCAGCCAATCATTTTTTCTATTTCTGGTCGTTTGTTTTAGGATGGGGAGTAAATCTGGTCCCTGCTAGTCCATCTTGGCTGGAAGCAGGTCTCGCAGACGGTAATAATTTGGAAATGAAAGCATTCTGTTTCTCTTCCCGTCTTCTGTTTCCCTAGAAAGTCTTGATGTTTAGACCCTACCTCTTTTGAGAAGAGGGGAGCCAGTCTTTGGATGGTCCAGTCTCTGAATCTCATGAAGATCCACAGGGAAAGAGCACAGGGGGATGTTTTTATAGATCCAATAGAAGGAAAATGGTTCCAGCAGAGAGGCAGTATGCTTTTGAGAAGCAGAAGGGAGCTCACCCCTCTCCTTGGTGTTCAATGATCCTGTCAGTTGACTGCCCATGTCCTCAGTTCACCTCCTGACATATCCAGCTTGGGTTACCCCCCAAGGCACACCCCAGGACGCCCCAGAGCATAAGAAAAGGTGAGTGTGGGGGACTCACATCCCTGCCACATCCCTTGAGGGGGTAGATTTGAGTTGGTTTGAAATCTCCAGAGTGGGAGCTTAAAAGCCCCTGTTACCAGCAAAACCTCCACCTGGCTACTATAAGCTTGTGGGTCTGGGCCCAACCCAGACTGCATTGGAGGATGTAAGCAAACACAGCCTAGGGTCACAAAGATCCTATCATCTCTGGAATGCCATTCAAGATGGATACTAGGTTTACTTGAAAAGAGAATCGAGATCAAGCTCTCCTGCACCATGCTGGTACCTAGGAGCCCTGGTGGCGCAGTGGTTAAGAGCTCAGCTGCTAACCAAAAGGTCGGCAGTTGGAATCCACCAGGCACTCCTTAGAAACCCTATGGGGCGGTTCTACACCCTATCCTAAAGGGTCACTATGAGTTGGAATTGACTCAATGGCAATGGATTTGGTTTCTGGTGGCACAACAGCTAAGCGCTCGACTGCTAACCCAAAGGTTGGCTATTCAAACTCGCCCAGTGACTCTGTGGGAGAAAAATCTGGAGAGCTGCTTCCGTAAACACTGCAGCCTAGAAAACCCTATGGGGCAGTTCTATTCTGTTACATGGGGTTGCTGTGGTTGAAATTGACTCAACAGCACCTAAGAACAGTAACATCAGGTCACTTTTAGAGATATGGAGGGGAATAATGGAGAAGACAGTTCCTGATGGGAGTGGTCATATTCTGGATGTGTTTTGAGTGAGAACTAATAAAATTTTCTGATGGATTATGTCATGGACTGAATTATGTCCCCCCAAAAATGTATGTATCAATTTGTCTGGGCCATGATTCCCAGTATTGTGTGATTTTCCCATGTGTGGTAAATCCTGCCTCTATGATGTTAATGAGGGAGGATGGG
>NW_004444605.1:14383-20860 GCF_000243295.1 Trichechus manatus latirostris | reverse complement strand
TGGGCGGAGAAGCTCCTAGTCCAGGGGAACAATGATGAGAAGGCTGACAGAGAGAGAGAGTCTTTCCCTGGAGCTGACACCCTGAATGTGGACTTTTAGCCTACTTTACTGTAAGGAAATAAACTTCTCTTTGTTAAAACCATCCACTTGTGGTATTTCTGTTATAGCAGCACTAGATGACTAAGACAGATTAGATGTAGGGTGTGAGACGAAGAGAGGAGTCAACACTTAACGGCCGGAGTGTCTAGAAGAATAGAGACACCATTTGCTGATCTGGGAAATTCAGGGAAAGAGCAGGCTTGGCAGTGAGGTTGTGTTAGGTTTGAGACTGGGTCATCCCCATGGCAATGTTGGGTAAAGAACTGAATATGTGAGTTGAGTTCAGGAAAGAGGTCTGGGCTGGATGTATACATCTGAGAGCTGGTGTATACGTGGGTGTTATATATTGAATTGTCGAGGGCAAAGATATGTTGGGGGCAGAGGTGATTCAGTGATAGAATTCTTGCCTTCCCCTGAGAGAGATCTGGGTTTGGTTTCTGGCCAGTGCACCTCATGCGCAGCCACTGTCTGTCGGTGGAGACTTGCCTGCTGCTGTGATGCTGAACAGGTTTCAGGGGAGCTTCCAGATTAAGATGGACTAGGAAGAAAGAGCTGGGAACCTACTTTCGGAAATCAGCCAATGGAAACTCTACGGATCACAATCGTCCAATCTGCAACTGATCATGGGGATGGCGCAGGACCAGGCAGTGTTCCGTTCCATTGTGCGTGGGGTCGCCGTGAGTTGGGGGCTGTCTAGACAGACAGCAGTTAACAACAATAACGAAAAAGATAGGTTGAAATCCTAACGCCCAAACCTGTGAATGTGATCTTGTTTGGAAACAGGGTCTTTGAAGATGTTATCGGCTCACATGAAGTCATACTGGAGTAGGGTGGCTCCTAATCCCATCTGAAAACCCAAACCAAAGCTGTTGCCGTACAGTCGACTCTGTCTCATAGCGACCCTACAGGATAGAGTAGAACTTCCCCATAGAGTTTCCAAGGAGCGGCTGGTGGATTCGAACGGCTGACCTTTTGGTTAGCAGCCGAGATCTTATCCCCTGTGCCACCAGAGCTCCAATCCCATCTGAGGGGTGTCCTTACAAAAGACAAGAAGAGACGAGAGCCACATAGAAGACGGCCACGTGAAGATGCAGCTCCAAGCCCAGGAACACCTGGGGCTACCAGAAGCTGGAAGAGACAAGAAAGCTCTTCCCCCAGAGCTGACAGAGACAGCATGGCCCTGCCAACTTGCTGATTTGGACTTCTGGCCTCCAGATCTGAGACAATGAGTTTCTGTTCTTTAAAGCCGCCCACATTGTGTTTCTTTGCTACGCCAGATCCAGGAGATGAAGACAACAGAATAAGTCCGTTCTCAGAGGACTAAGTGCCCCAGAGGGGATAAACAGAGGCTGGTAAGTGTGGCATTTCAAATCTGTGGGAAAATGGAGTGTTGACAAAAAAAAAAAAAAAAAAAGACAATGGGACAACTATTCAACCAGCTTGGGGGGAAATGAATTTGTACCTCTTACCTCACATCAGAATAAACTCCGGGTGGATCAAAAATGTAACAATAGAAAGTGGGACTGCACACGCACACACCTGTGTTCTTGGACCAGAGTTCTGGAGCACGGCACCCGGTTCAAATCCAAGTACCAGCTCTGTGACTTTGGGAAAGTGTCCTAGCCCCTCTGTAACCCATGTTCCTCGTCAGTAAGATGGAGAAGTGGCATGGCAACCTCATAGGATTAATGAGGGGATATGTGGTAATGAGGAGCCCTGGTGGCACAGTGGTTAAGAGCTTGGCTGCTAACCAAAAGGTCAGCAGTTTGGCCCCACCAGCCGCTCCTTCAAAACTCTATGGGGCAGTTCTGCTCTGTCCCCCAGGGTTGCTACGAGTCAGATTCAACTCGACGGCAATGGGTTTATGTTAATGTAAGGAGCCTTGGCGGTGCAGTTAAACTCTTGGCTGCTGACCTAAAGGTTGGTGGTTCAAACCCACCCAGAGGCTCCTCAAGAAAAAGACCCGGCGATCTGCTCCTTTAAAGTTTACAGCCTAGAAAAGCCTATGGGGCCGTTCTGCTCTGTCACACGGGGCCAACAGGAGTCAGAATGGACTAGACAGCGCAGCCACAACCAAGTGTTAATGTAGGAGCACCAGGGAGTCGGCACCAATGAACGAAAAGGCAACGGCCACAAGAGAGCAAGGCTGTGCAACAAGCTGTTTATCAGATGGAGCCGCTGACAGCCTCGTGCGGGGCCGTGCCCTCAGCAGCAGGCCTCCTGCAGGCGAGGGGAGCAGACGGGGAAGACGGCCCGGAAGGGGCTCCCTCGCACTAGGCAGGGCCTTCTGTGGGAGGTGGGGCGTCTCTGGTCAGAGACCTCCTGAAGGACAGCAGCATCCAGGGGCCTTGTAAGTACGGGGCTTTGTCTCATCTGGGGCTAGCTGACGTAGGACGCAGTTTCTGGGGATAGGTACAGCAGGCAGGCTCTAAGGGGCTAAAAAATCTGCTTATTTGGGCTATCTTTAAAGCAATTGGTGATGTACAAATTTGAGTTTGGCACTGACGGGCTTTTTGGGCTAACGGGCCTCAGCTTGCTATGAAGAAGTTGAGGAAGAGCATTCCAAACTAAAGCTCTTGGTGAGACTGGCCTTCCGACCACCAGGGACTGCTGCTGCCCATCCCCGGGGACGCCTGTTCCAGCAGCCGCTGGCGCTCAGCAGTGATGGCCCCGTCGGTCTCCTGATACCTGAGCAGAGGCAGGGTCTCCCTGTACCTGAGCAGAGGCGGGATCTCCCCATACCTGAGCAGAGATGAGGTCTCCAGATACCTGAGCAGAGGCGGGGGAGCCCCACCTTGACGCAGCTTGCCCCTGGGCGGAGGGGTGAAACACTTCAGAAGCACCATGTCTGAACTGTTGCCTGTGGATTTATAGTGCTCAGTCATAAAAAAATATATAATAGGCTGATTTTCTTTTTTAATAACTCGAACTTTCATAACACAGAGGATTCCCTGAAAAGTTACCTGCAGGTGGAATTATTTCATGGACAAATCTTTCCCCCCTTCCACATTGAGTTCTTCATCACTAGAGAGCAAAGACGAACCAGCCTCAATCCCGGCTGCTGCGTTTGGGAGGAGATTTCTTCCCACTACCCTCATTGCTCCCCCACCATTTGGGGGGCTCATGCCTTGCGCTCTTCTCCAGAGATTTCCAAAATGTAGCTTCTCAGGGGGGCGGGAAGGAAGGAGGCAGAAAGGAAAGGAGGAAGCGAGGACCCGATCTGTTAAGAACACTGTACTGCCAGTCACTTATATAACTTTACTCCCGAAGTACTTCAGTGAGGTTAGCCTGGCGAATCTAGTGGAAACGTGTCTTAGTTACGTTAAGATGTTGAAAATCTACCAGGAATACAGACAGGTCCTAAAAACTTCTCTTCGGTATGAATCACGTCTTATTTTTCTAACCCTAAATCCAACTCACTTAGGATTTTAGTTTCAGACTTTAGTTTAAAATTTTAATGTCTTCCCTCCCAGGCCCTTGGCCATCTCGTCTTCCATTCTCCTGCACGCTGAGGTCGACAGCTGGTGGGAAAGAAGGCAAAATCTTTTCCAGTTTTCTCCGATTTGGCCATTTTAAATCTACTTAGTTACCAGGCATAACTCTTTGCTTTTCACAGAAGAAACAAACATTATCTCCATGGGTTTCATGCTAGCAAGTCTTCAAGAGCTAAAGGGAGATGTGGTCACACTGAGTTTCATTCTAAGGTTTCTTGCTTCCTTTGCTTGGCCTTCCCCTTCCCTCGGAGCCCTGGTGGCACAGCGGTTAAGAGCTCAGCTGCTAACCAAATGTTTGGCAGTTCAAATCCACCAGCTGCTGCTTGGAAACCCTATGGGGCAGTTCTACTCTGTGCTACAGGGTCGTTATGAGTCAGAATCGACTCGACGGCAATGGGTTTTTGGTTTTTTCTGCCTTACCTCCAATGCTGGCCAGTGAGAAGACTCGTAAAGGTCACCCAAAAGGCAGGAGGAGAGCCACTCTGTCCACTAAAGCAGAGACGGTAGACTTGTGATTCAGGGAAACGAAACTCGGTGTTACAGCCCTGCCACCAATTGCTGTGTGTATATAACACTTTGTCCTTCATGTGTGAGAGATCCCGTGTTGGAATTCTTTGGGGTAAACAAACATTTGGTTTTATTTTTTTTTAAGTATTATATATTACATATACACACACAGCAAGGGATGACAGAGACTTTAATTTTCCCACCATTACAAGTCTACCGTCTCAGCTTCAGTGGACACGGTGGCTCTGCTCCTGCCTCTCAGGTCAAATCTTTGGTCCGGGCCAAATTCCTTCTTGTCCTAAGTGACTTCATTTTGTGCTTTTAAAGGCAGTTTTTGTCTTACAATTCAGCTTGTCAGTTCCATAAAATTTCCACTGTCCCTGTGACCTAGAAACAAGCAATTCTACGGAAAAATGTGGTTTTTCCTACATTCCTCTGCTAAAGGAAGAGCTTGAGGCTGGAACAGCGTATGTTAGGAAAAGATAATTCAGACCTGTACAGATGTTAGACAAGATGATAAGCATGACTCACTGGGTAAGCTGTTTCCTTTACGAAAAAACAACCCACGAAAACCCAAACTTGTTGCTGTCCAGTCGATTTTGACACACAGTGACCCTATAGGACAGAGTAGAACTGCCCTACAGGGTTTCCAAGGACAGGCCGGTGGATTCGAACTGCTAACGTTTTGGTTACAGCCAAACGCTTAACCACTGTGCCACCAGGGCTCCAAGTTTCCTTTAGACTCCTAAAAAAGTGTTCTTCTGACCCCTTTACAAGTAGTCTGTGTATTTTAAATGTTCCAGGAGACTCGTCGTCAGCCAGATCTGTCATCTGGAGCCACCCTTGCAAAGGAGGCCAACTCCTGTAAAAGGTGTCAGCCGAGACTCTGCCACCTGCAACTTCGTAAACGTTCAAAAACCTAAACAAATCCGTTGCCGTAGAGTTGCTTCTGACTCACAATGACACTATACGAGAGCGTAGAACTGCCCCATAGGGTTTCTAAGAAGAGGCTGATGGATTCGCACCGCCGATCTTTTGGTTAGCAGCTGAGCTCTTAACCACTGCGCCACCAGGGCCCAGTGGTAAATGTTAACCAATCAAAAATGTTTCAGCTGTGCCTTTCTGTTTGCTGTTTTCTCCTTCATAAGCTTCCGTATCACTGCAGCCCCCTCAAGCACTTTGTTCAGATTTTTCTGGCACTGTGTCTCGTATTTTGCAAAATGCTTTTTCGCCGTAATAAAACTCTGTTTTTAAACCCAAACAGACGCGTGGTTTTTCCACTACAACAAAGTAAACAGCCTGGGACCAATCCACAAAGGCCACCTTTAGCTCCTTTATGTCGTAATAGGAGTCCTGGGTGGGGCGAACGGTTAATGTGATCAGCAGCTAATTGAAAGTTTGGTGGTTGAAGTCCACCCAGAGGCACCTTGGAAGAAAGGCCTAGCAATCTATTTCCGAAAAATCAGCTGAGTGTTTAACTGTTTTGCCACTAGGGCTTTTTCAGACCCACTTACAAGAGAAAAGTATATTTAAACACTGCGATGCCTTTTGTTACCTGCCAGATGAGCAAAAACACAAAGAGAATTGCTACACAAGCTTGCCAGTTGAGAGTGTGGGCAAAGAAGCTCTCAGATATGCTGCTGGAGAAAGTACGAATGGGAACAACCTCCACGCAGAGAAATTTATAAGATTTCAAGCCTACACGACCTTCAACGCGGCAATTCTGATCCTAGGATTCTGTTGTGCAGACAAACTGGAACGTGTGTAGAGTATGCAAAATGTCTTTGATGCAGGACTGTTCACGAGAACAAGAGGTGGGCAAGGCTCAAACACCATCCCTGGTTGCTGTTGTTGTTGTGAGGTGCCCTCAAGTCGGTTCCAACTCATAGTGACCCTACGTAAAACAGAACGAAACACTGCCCGGTCCTTTGCCACGCTCACAATCCTTGTTATACTTGAGCCCATTGTTGCAGCCACTGTGTCAATCCATCTTGTTGAGGGTCTTCCCCTTTTCTACTGACCCCGTACTTTACCAAGCATGATGTCCTTCTCCAGGGACTGATCCCTCCTGACAACATGTCCAAAGTATGTGAGATGTAGTCTCTAGACATCATTCCTTCCAAGGAGCATTCTGGTTGTACTTCTTCCAAGATAGATTTGTTCGTTCTTTTGGTAGTCCGTGGTGTATTCAATATTCTTCACCAACACCACAATCCAAAGGCGTCAATTTTTCTTCGGTCTTCCTTATCCAGCTTTCGCATGCATATGACGCGATTGTAAACACCATAGCTTGTGTCGGGCGCACTTCAGTCTTCAAGGTGACATCTTTGCTTTTCAACACTTTCAAGAGGTTTTTTGCAGCAGATTTGCCCAATGC
>NW_004444605.1:12068-13125 GCF_000243295.1 Trichechus manatus latirostris | reverse complement strand
AGAAATGCCGAGTGTGTTCTTCCCTTTGGGTTTCCTATCTCCAGCTCTTTACACATGTCATTATAATGCTTTTCTTGGTCTTCTTGAGACGTCCTTTGAAATCTTCTGTTCAGTT
Source organism: Trichechus manatus latirostris (assembly GCF_000243295.1). Lineage (NCBI taxonomy): Eukaryota > Metazoa > Chordata > Mammalia > Sirenia > Trichechidae > Trichechus > Trichechus manatus. The sequence goes on along the minus strand of NW_004444605.1, from coordinate 13,010 downwards.
CTTTTACTTCATCATGTCTTCCTTTTGCTTTAGCTACTCGACATTCGAGAGCAAGTTTCAGAGTCTCTTCTGACATCCATCCCTGGAGTAATGATTAAATGCATCATGGCCTACTCATGTAACTTAGTCCAGATGGCCAGAATAAGAAAGATCTTTATATACTTATCGGGAATAATCTCTGAGATATAGTTGTTGCTAGCTGCCATTGAGTAGGCTCCGACTCATGGCGACCCCATGTACCACAGAGCAAAATGTTGCTGGTCCTGCACCATCTTCATGATCATTGGTCTGCTTGAGTCCATTGTTGTGGCCACTGAGTACCTTGAGTGCCTTCCACCCTAGGGGTCTCCTCTTCCAGCTCTGTATTGGACAATATCCTGTTGTCTTCCATAGGGTTTTCATTGGCTAATTTTTGGAGCCCTGGTAGCATAATGGTTAAGTGGTTCGAACCCACCCAGTGGCTCCACAAGAGAAAAGACCTGGCAATCTGCTTCCATAAAGATTACAGCCAAGAAAGTCCTGTGGGGCAGTTCTAACCTGTCTTTCTGGGTCCCTATGACTTGGAATCAACTCGATAGCATACAACAAAAACAATTTTTGGAAGATCAGTAGATCACCAGGGCTTTCTTCCTAGTCTGTCTTAGTCTGGAAGCATCACTGAAACCTGTCCACCAGGGTGAGCTTGCTGGTCATTGAAATACCAGCACAATAGCTTCCAGCATCACAGCAACACCGAAGCCACCACAATACGACAAACTAGCAGATGGGGGTGGTGAGATGTATTAAGTGGGGAAAAAAGCAGGGTGCAGAATAGTGGTATGATATACTATAATAAAGGAGCCCCGGTGGCACCATGCTTACGCGCTCAACTGCTAACCAAAAGGTCAGTGTTTCAAACCCACCCGTGGCTCCTTGGGAGAAAGGACCTGGTGATCTGCTTCC
>NW_004444605.1:9166-10448 GCF_000243295.1 Trichechus manatus latirostris | reverse complement strand
AATGTTGTAACGCATAATTTGCTGATGTTATCATTCTCAGATATAATGTTTCCAACCCTGAAAGACAAATAAAGATCAGATTTATGAAGATACTGATAATAAAAGGAAATAATAATGAAAACTAGAAAAAAGAGATGAGATATTTGACTTGTGTCAGAACCGACTTAGGTTGGCGTAGTCATCGGAACAGAGCTCCATCATAATCGGGGACTACTTGTATACACATATGTATATGCTGTATATGTACATGTTTAAATATACATGTGCACACACATATATACTTATATCCCATGACTGTGAGTCGATTCCAACTCATAGTGATCCTATAAGACAGAGTAGAACTGCCCCACAGGGTTTCCGAGGAGTAGATGGTGGATTCGAACTGCCAACCTTCTGGTTAGCAGTCAAGCTCCTACCCACTGTGCCACCAGGGCTCCACCCAGTACACAATGAGCTTTTTAAAAAAAACAAAACAAAATCAAACCAGCCAAAGACTTCAGTTGCTGTTGAGTCGACTCTGATTCCCGGCGACCCCATCTGTGGAGAGTTGAACTGTGCTCCACAGGGTTTTCAAGGCCGTGATCTCTCAGAAGCAAATCGTCAGGCCTTTCTTTCGAGGCGCCTCTGGGTGGGTTCAGACCTGCAAGGTTTTGGTTACTAGTCAAGGGCTTAGCAGTTTGCACCACCCAGGGACTTCTACGGTGAGCTGAAACGTAAAACAGAAATGCACGGCTAACGAGGCACGGTGAAGGGAAAATGCACATGGGCACTTCTCAGACCCAGAAATGAAACACAGCCAGACCCCTAGACGGCGCCTGGCACCCCTTCCAATCACAGCCTCCTTCCCCAGGCCGTCACTATCCTGAATTCTGTGAAAATACTTTTCTTGCCTTTCCTTGTAGTTACTACTTCTGGATGCATCCCTAAACAGTATAGTTTAGTTTCTACTATTTTTGAACTTTACCTAAACATCACCATATTGTGTGCATGCCTTTTTCCTAGTTTCTTTTACTGGATGTGATGGTTATACAGAGAAGATACTTTGTACTACTCAATGTTTTGGATCTTGTTAAGGATTGCTCTGTGTCTTAAGATGTGGTCTATTCTGGAGAACGTTCCACGTGCATTGGAAAAGAATGTGTACTTCGCAGCTGTTGGGTGGAGTGTTCTGTATATGTCTATAAAGTAAAGTTGGTTGATTGTGGCATTTAGATCTTCCGTATCTTTGCTGCGTTTCTTTCTAGATGTTCTGTCCTTTACTGAGAGTGGTGTGTTGAAGTCT
>NW_004444605.1:2190-7320 GCF_000243295.1 Trichechus manatus latirostris | reverse complement strand
TATGATTTCTAGTTGTGAATTTATTTTAGCATTTTATTCCTGTATTATTTTCCTGAATGCTTCCATTTTTTGGTCTGTGTTTTCCATGAATTTGTCTGCCTTTTCCATGAATTTGCCTATTTTTCCTCATTTTTGTATGCTTTTTGCTTCAACTCTTGGATAGCTCTGAATATTAGAGGTTTGAGTTCCCTGTCACGTAGTTCTAGTGCCTTTTCTTCTACTGGAAAGTCATCTGGTGTTTTATTTTAGATGCCTTCTGGAACCATCCTGTCCTGTTTTTTTTAATATGTTTTGATATTGTCTGCTGTCTTCTGGGCATTCTGCAGTTATTTTACTCATATATTGATTGTAGATTTGTTTGTTTCATCCTGCTTTTTTGTTTTATTTGGTTAAGTCTGAGCAGGTGGGCTGTGCATTCTTTGTTGTTTGCTCATCTGTGGGCACGATACTTTTTGCCTCTTTGTCCAAGTGTCAAGGCCAGTCGCTCAGTTAAGGTGCAGCAGAGCTGATCCAGCTGAAGGGGAGAGACTGGGATGGGCTGTATGTGGCACATACTGAGGCTGACATGGCAGGCTTGGAGCCAGTGCAAAGCAGTTCTGGTAGGCCAGGCCTGTTCTTCTCAAGGGTGTGATGTTCAGTACACAGTGCAGGTAGGCAGGAGGGAGGGGGAAGGTTGTGATGTATGGATCTAAGATGGGTATGGGAAATAAGAAAGAGAGGAGAAAGAGGAGCAAAAAAAGGAAAAACAAACAATAAAAAAGTGCTGAGGGGGCTTGCCATTAGAACGGAGAGACAAAAAACTGAGAAATGAAGAAAAACTAGAAGGAAAAAAGAAAAAGAGAAAAAATAAGTTAATTAAAATTTTTTTTTAAAAAGAGAGAAATGCCTCCAGGGATCCCATCAGTGACTGGGTAAGAGGCTTCCAGGCCTCGGGGCATAGCCCATTTAGAAAGGGTGGAGATGGTGCACAGCACCAGGCATTCAGGAGACAGGAAAAGAAGGAAAGCAGAGAGAGATGAGAAACTGGGAAATGAAGAAGAACAAAAAGAAAAAGAGAAAAGGAAAATAAATAAATAAAAGAAAATGAAGAAAGGCGCCCAGGGATCCCACTGGCGAGGCTGCACAGACTACGGAAGTGGCTCCCAAGCAGCGCAGTACAGCCTGGCCAGAAGGGGAAGAGATGGCACACAGCACCAGGTATTCAGGAGAAAGGAAAAGAGGGTAGGCAGAGAGAGATGAGAAACTGAGCATTGTTTCTTTCTGTTGTACATATGGTCGCTATGTGTCAGAACCAACTTGACGGCACCTAACAACAACATGGATAGAATTGTGTCCCCTCAAAATATGTGTTGAAATCCTAACCTCTGTACCTGTAAATATGACCCTGTTTGGAAATAAGAGTTTTCTTTTGTTATATTAATGAAGTCATACCAGTGTCTGGTGGGTCCTAAACCTAATTCCTTCAGAGTTATAACAGAGCAGGGTAGACACATACACACACATACAGCAGAAGAGAGATGCTGTCTGATGATGAAGGTAGATGAATCTACAAGCCCAGGAACTCCAAGAAATACCAGCTACTAGAAACTGAAATGCACAAAGAAAGACTTCCCCCAGACCTGTTGTTTTTAGGTGCCATCAAGTCGGTTCTGACTCTTGGTGACCCTGTGTGCCACAGAACAAAACACTGCCCGGTTGTGCGTCATCCTCACAATCGTTGCTATGCTTGAGCCCATTGTTGCAGTCACTGTGTCAGTCCATCTCGTTGAGGGTCTTCCTCTTTTTTGCTGACCTTCTACTCCACCAAGCATGATGTCCTTCTCCAGGGACTGGTCCCTCCTGATGACAGTCCAAAGTACCACACCAAAAACCAAACCAATCCCATTGAGTCAATTCTGATGCATAGAGACTGTCTTACTTATCTAGTGCTGCTGTAACAGAAATACCACAAGTGGATGGCTTTAACAAACAGAGGTTTATTCTCTCAGTCTAGGAGGCTAGAAGTCCGAATTCAGTGTGACACCTCCAGAGGAAGGCTTTCTGTATCTGTCAGCTCTGGGGGAAGGTCCTTGTCATCAGTCTCCTGGTCTAGGAATTTCTCAATGCAGTGAATTCAGGCTTCTAATCTACAGTCTGTGAGAAAATGTATTTCTGTTCTTTGAAGCCACCCATTTGTGGTATTTCTGTTATGGCAGCCCTAGAGCACTAAGATGGGTATCTACAGGCCAATGGTGTCTACCTCCTCTCTGGGATCAGGAGCCACCTCTGCCATGCAGCCATTGTGTGCTCCTGGAGTGTGCCGTAGGCTCACAGTTGTGCCTGGGAAAGATTCCCTGAATGGATGAGTGACATGGGGGCACAGTTGAGTTACCAGTGGGATCCTGGGTCACATGACCTCTGCATCCGTCTCTTTGCTGGGGCTGGCCTAGACACTCACAGGGATCTTGACACCACTCCCTGGGTCAGGCTCAGGTGTTAGAGCCTGGTCTGTGGGCTGAGCTCCTGTCCCAGTATTTAGTGGCCCACAGGCATCAGATGCCCCATCCCATGCACCCCCTGCAGGGACATGGGGCCCGGTCCTCCTCTGCCCTCACCTCTTACTGACTGGCACAGGGCCTCAGGCTGGGCAGCAATGCCCCAAATCAGGGCATTGAGGGAGCTCCTTCCTGCAAGAATGGCACAGGATCCATGTCCTTCACTCTTGCCTCCACCCCATTCTACCTGGGGTTGAGAGGCCCCTCCAGGCTCTGCCTGCTCTGATGTCAGCACTCTAGAGGGTCCTGGTGAGTCTGCTGCTTCTGGGCTGAACTAAGTGTGTGTCCGGTGTCCAGCCACAGGGGCGCCATGGCCCCTTCTGCTGAGAAGGCACTAGGATCTTTACTCATCAAAGGTGTGAAGGGTGCTGAGGATGTGGGGACCCCATGCTCTTGAGAGAACTGCTGACAATGGTCACTTCCATGGGCAGTCGTTGTGCACAGGATCCCACACCCCACTCCCCACTCCCAAGCTGGTCACAGGTGAGTCCAACCTGGCTGATCTTCTGTGCCTAATATGGGACAGCATGAACCCTGGGGTCAGGGAAAAATGGAATCAGCTATGGAAGGGAGGGATGGGGGATGGATGGATCGGTGGATGCATGGATGCATGGATGCATGGAAGGATGGGTTGGTGGAAAGATGGATGGATGGATGCATGGATGCATGCATGCATGCATGCATGCATGGATGCATGAAAAGATAGTTGGGTGGAAAGATGGATAGATGGCTGGCTGGCTGGCTGGCTGGATGGAAGGAAGGAAGGATGGATGGATGGATGGAAGGAAGGAAGGATGGATGGATGGGTGATGGATGAGTTATGGATAGATAGATGGAAGTATTTACGGATGGATACTTGCTCAATGGAGAAATATAAAGAGAAATGGATAGACATGGATATATATGTATGGATGGGTGCTTTAATGGATTGATGCTTGAATAAATTGATGGAAGGCTATACTATTTATACAAATAATTGGATGGATAGGTGTATTGAGAAATGGATGGATTAATACAGAATATATGGAAAGATCAACAGTTATACAGGGAGAATGGATGGATGGGTGTATGGAGAGATGATGGATGAATAAATAGATAGATAGATAGATACATACAGATAGGTGGTTGATTGATAATTAAGGGCCCACAGAGGATGAGGGAAATGACAGTCACATGGATACACAGGCAGATACATGACCCTGAGGATGTGCACAGTAACAGAGAGAGATTTATTTTAAGGAATTGACTCCTGCTGGTTAGTGTCTCTCTGCCACCTTCTCTCATCTCCTCTCTCCCAGCCACGGTTGGGGGGGGGGCACTCTTATATGACCTTTGACGCCGGATGTCAAGGACTTAAGGTGACCCTCTGGGTTGGGGGTTTGGGTGGAGGGTCTGAGACCAGGAAGCAGAAGCTCCTTCCCAGGTATTCCTCAGTCTTCTAGGTGGCCAGCTAGCCCTGTGGACACTCTTTAGGGATTGCAGCGGGTTCCAGGGTGAAAACTGTTCAGAAGGGGCTCCAGTCCAGAGGCTTTCATTCAGAAAGAGGATCCTAGCCAGGCGAGTCTGCAGAGAGGGCTCAGGGTGGAGTGTGGCCAACCGTCAGGGTCTTGGGCAGGCCCCTTTGGGAGTAGGAGGGTCAGTAGGCAGCCTGCACAGAGGGCCCGGGGAAAGGCCTGTGCATGGAAGGGGGCGCCTGACACCTGGCTGCAGCTGGCTGGGGCTGGCTGGTCAGGCCAGGCTGGCGGCAGGCAGAGCCTAGTGGAGGGGGGGCGGTGGGGAGAGAGCGCGGGGTCGGGCGGGAGCGGAGGTCAGGCTGCTGCTGGGAGCAGATCACAGACGGTAGGGGGAGCTTGGAGCTTGGCTGATCCACCGACCCTGGCACCTCACCCAGTGCCCGGAAGCCTCGCCCTGGCCAAGGTATCTCTGGGCGCCGGGTTCTGGGTCAACCCTGTCAGGGAAGCAGGCGCCCTCAGGGCTAACCTTGAGGAGATGTTGGGATGGATCCTAGGCAATCCCATTGCTCCACGGCCAGACCAGAACTGCCCTCACCTGTGACCCCTGAGGAGGGCACCCTGAGTACCGCTTAGGCAGGCCAAGTGCATGCTGGGATGAGGGGCCAGAGAGTGGTCCCCACTAGCCTCACAGACACCCCAGACCCACAGCGAGGACTGAGGCAGGGAGAGGTGTGGCCCTTGGGGCCAGACACTCCAGGCCTGGAGGAGACCTGAGGGAGGACCCTCTGGGGCTGGGGTAGAGGAGGGAGAGGACCGTGGGCCTCGCTTACTCCTGTTCTCTGAGCCCACCTGTCGGGAAGGGACCCTTGCACACACCCCCAGGGCCCTGCCATCACCCTCAGGATGGACAGGAGAGGCCCCTTCCTTGAGGCCCCACCACCCCAGCTCAGCAGCTTGGCCCCACAGTGCCCGAGGAATGTGGTCCAGTGTGGCCATCAGTGCCAAGGCCAGGAAAGCTGTGGTCGCTGCTGCCAGCACCTCCCTTGGCCAGCTGGGACAGGGCCCCTGGTGCACCTGGCCAGAAGCCCCATAGGCTCAGGATCCCCTCTGGGTGGCCCAGACCTCAGGAGCCCAGGTGGGGG
>NW_004444605.1:0-1565 GCF_000243295.1 Trichechus manatus latirostris | reverse complement strand
CTGGAGAACAAGGACCAGCCCCCTGCCCCCTGAGAGCCAGGACCAGTTCCTCTCACACAGGGTCTGTGTGGAGTGGGGTCTGCTCCCCGATCACACAGGGGCTTCTAAAAGGCTAAGTCAGCTCTGGCCAGCCCCCAGCCAGGGCTGGAGCAGAGGGCCAGGGGGCTGTGGCACCCAGAGGTGGGAGCAGACCCCACTCTGCTCATCTGACCCCTCTCCTGATCATCCGGGCCTTACCCCCACCTGCGCACCTGCAGCCAGCTTGGCTGGGGTATGGCCCTGTCATGGACCTGGGGGCCTGGCCTCTGTGTCCCCTGTGGCTTTGCAGGGTGCACCGCATAGGGAAGGCTTTGGCTGCATCCCCCCCAAACTGAAACTCCCCCCAGCCCCTGTCCTCCCCAGACGCCTTCCCACCCTGGCCCCTGCCCCCGCTGCTAGCGCCCGCACTGCCGGGGTTTGCATCGGCTCTTGGCCAGCCTGGAATGTGCCCACTGGCTGCGTAGCTGTTCCTGGAGCTCGGCCATATGGTGCACAGACCACCTTTGAAAGCCGGCGACGAGCAGGGCACAGAGCCGGGCCACCCTGCACCAGGCTGGGCATGTCTACCCGAGGTACACCAGGCACTCCGATATTCATGGCCATGGGGCAGCATGCACCCTGATATTCACGGCGATGAGGCAGCACGCACCCTGATATTCATGGCCATGGGGCAGCATGCACTCTGATATTCACGGCGATGAGGCAGCATGCACCCTGATATTCATGGCCATGGGGCAGCATGCACCCTGATATTCATGGCCATGGAGCATCATGCACCATGGTATTCATGGCGATGGGGCAGCATGCACCCTGATATTTATGGTATCGGGACGCCACACACCCTGATATTTGTGGCCATGGGCGCCATGCACCCTGATATTCATGGCCATGGGGCAGCACGCACCCTGATATTCATGGCCATGGAGCATCATGCACCATGGTATTCATGGCGATGGGGCAGCATGCACCCTGATATTTATGGTGTTGGGACGCCACACACCCTGATATTTGTGGCCATGGGCGCCATGCACCCTGATATTCATGGCCATGGGGCAGCATGCACCCTGATATTCACGGCGATGAGGCAGCATGCACCCTGATATTCATGGCCATGGGGCAGCATGTACCCTGATATTCACGGCGATGGGGCAGCACGCACCCTGATATTCATGGCCATGGAGCATCATGCACCATGGTATTCATGGCGATGGAGCAGCATGCACCCTGATATTTATGGTATCGGGACGCCACACACCCTGATATTTGTGGCCATGGGCGCCATGCACCCTGATATTCATGGTGATGGGGCGCCATGCACCCTAATATTCATGGACATGGGGCACAAAGGAGGACTGACCGTCATGGGCTGAGATGACAGGCTGGGCAACGTGGATGCCCCAAGGGAAGGATACAAGACTGCGCAGCTCAGAGGGCTGGGTTCTCATCACCCAGATATTCTGATGATGGCATTGCAGAGTGCCCAGACACCCTTAAACCAAAACCAACCAACTCCGACTCACGGCACC
>NW_004444604.1:18094-23255 GCF_000243295.1 Trichechus manatus latirostris | reverse complement strand
ACACAGACTGCCATAGCTTTCTCCCGTGGAGCAGCTGGTAGGTTCGAACCGCCGACCTTTCAGCTAGCAGCTGAGCACTTAACTGCTGCACCACCAGGACTCCTGAGGCACCTCTAGGTGGGTGTGAACGGCCCACTTTTGGTTAGTTGTCCACTGCTGAACCTTCTGCACCAGCCAGAGACTCCAACGTTTTATGAAAGAATGAGGTAATTACTTCCTTTATCCCGTAAGAAAAAATCTGTATGGGTTACAACATTATTTAGGAAGAAATAGTATAGAAATAATTTTATCCAACAACTAAAAAGGATTTTTCCCCCTCTTTTTACTTAAATATAATCCATATTGAAAAACAAAAACAAAAAAAAACCATTGCCATCCAGTCGATTCTGACTTATAGCGACCGTTTAAGACAGAGTAGAACTGCCCCATAGGATTTCCAAGGAGTGGCTGGTGGGTTCGAACTGCCAACCTTTTGGTTACCAGCCAAGCTCTTTGCCACGGGGGCTCAAGAATCCAGGTAGAGTCATTTAAATCACGTGCCATCTTGAAAATGGGCCCCTCACTCTGCCTGAACCTCTACTGCATAAAGAAGGATAATTCAGCGGCCAGCAAGCATTCACCTCATGAAAGGGGAATATGGGAGTTGAGAGCTGAGGTCACTCTGCCAAGTCCATAGTCTTCCCGATGATGATGTGTAACTCAGAGACTTCCCACGGACGGGGATGTGACGGGCAGTGGTGGAAATCCAAGTGGTGTCTAGGATCCTATCATCCTGATAGCTCATTATTCCTGTTCCAAGAGACGAGGGGGACAAACCCATTGGCCAGCACCCTTCTGTAAGCAAGCCCATGAGCCCCGACTGGCGTGTGTGCACACACAGAGCGTGCCAGAGGTTGAGTCCGGGCAGCATGAAAGACAGCAAAACCTAAGGCGTGTGTCCAAAACAGCCGTTTGCATTCCAACCCAGCATCCAAAGCCGCCTGCCCAAACGCTACTTGAGTGCCTGGGTTTTCATCTTTTGACTTACGATTTCTGGCTCTATAGCCTGGTTCATTTGGGTTATAGACTATGACAGCGTGGTGCTCCGTGTAAAAATCATTATCTTAATCATGTCTATCTCTTTGACTTAGTGTGAGGGGTGGGTGATTGAGTTTTCTTACTCATTGTGAGCATTTTACTCATTGTAAAACTACTTTTAATTGATCCTATGGAGTCCCTGGGTGGTGCAAACGTTTCAGCACTTGATTATCAGCCTGAAGCTTAGCGGTTCGAACCTACTCAGAGGCGCCTCAGAAGACAGGTCTGGCGATCTGCTTCTGAAAGGTCACAGCGTTGAAAACCCTACGGAGCACTTGTGAGCCTCATGGGTTCGCCGTGAATCACAATCGACTCAAAGGCAACCAACAACAACAACAAGGTTCACACAATCAAAGCTTAGAGCATGTGGGCTTGGAGTTTTGTTTCCCGCATGGGTGTACTGAATCCAGTTTGACAGTGTAACTTTGCCTGAGCTGAACCAACCAGAAACATGTAGTGTTTGATTGAGATGCCATTGTTAGTTGCCACCCCATAGGCTCTGACTCATTGTGACTTCATGTACAACAGAACAAAATGTTGTCCAGTCCTCTGCCATCTTCACAATCATTGGTACGTTTGAGTCCACTGTTGCCGCCATTGTGTCAATCCATCTTATGGAGGGTCTCCCTCATTTTTGCTGATGCTCTACTTTACCAACCATGATGCCCTCTAGCGACTGGTCTCTCCTGATGACGATTTGATTGAGACAGGAGTCCCGAGTTCACTAGTCTCTTCTAAATCTCGTTTCAAAGCATGGACCATCCGTGGTTTCAATCCCCACCCACCAGGTGTAAGAGTATCCGTGTCCTGCCATCAAATCACTGATGTAACTTCTCCTCATTATTCAACTTGAACTAATGGCTGTGTTTTGAAATGCCATCTAATGTCTTAAAAATAGTTTCTCAATATCAAGAGGATCACTCTTCTTTTTTCATCTTTGATTAAATCAAGTCTCACTTGGACTGTCACGTATATCTACCTAAAAGTGTACACTGAACTATAATGACCGGGTGGCCCAAGCAGCCGCCATGTTTTCCAGAAGGTTTCTGCCCCTTCGAGAAATGTCCGGCATCAATGGGACATGTCCAAAGCCAGCTCAGTCCTGCCTTTCAACGCCACGCAGAGACTTCATCTAATGTCTCGCTACGAGATCCCAACCCACCACAACACACAGCTTGTGGTTATTAGCTGGTGAGACTTCAATTAAAATCAGCATTATGCTTTTTTGTTTCCTAAGCTGTTTTATCAATCGCTGGAAAAGGACATCTTGTTTGGTGAAGTGGAGGGTCAGCGAAAACGAGGGAATTCCTCCATTAAATGGATGGCACAATTAGCCGCAACAATGGTCTCAAACATACCAGTGATTGTGAGGATGGCCCTGACCGGGCAACATTTCATTCCATTGTACATAACGTCACCATGACCACGCACAACCACAGGCTGCCTTAACTGATGATGGGAGTGGACAGTGGGTTATCTATCTGGGACTCGCATGCAGACTTCAGTTTCTAAAATCTAACAATTTTAAGACGCTTCCTAAATAACAGCAAATATCGTGAAACACATTTCGGTATTCTGGGGAGCTACAGAGGGAAGTTCATTATTCTCATTGCTGGGGAGACAGAGACAAGAACAAGGCAACAGGAAAGAATAAATGCTTTGTTTTCTCTTCCTGTGTGGATCATAACAAATTATGGATAACACTGTGAAGAACGGGAATTCCAAACACTTAATTGTGCTCGTGAGGAACCTGTACATAGACCAAGAGGCAGTCATTCAAACAGAACAAGGGGATACTGCATGATTTAAAGTCAGGAAAGATGTGCGTCAGGGTTGTATCCTTTCACCATACTTATTCAATCTGTAGACTGAGCAAATAATCTGAGAAGGTGGACTACATGAAGAAGAAAGGGGCATCAGGATTGGAGAAAGACTCATTAACAATCTGCGATATGCAGATGACACAGCCTTGCTTACTAGAAGGGAAGAGGAGTTGAAGCACTTACTGATGAAGATCAAAGACCACAGCCTTCAGTATGGATTACACCTCAACATAAAGAAAACAAAAATCCTCACAACTGGAATAAGAAACATCATGATAAATGGAGAAAAGACTGTAGTTGTCAAGGATTTCATTTTACTTGGCTCCACAATCAACGTCCATGGAAGCAGCAGTCAAGACATCAAACAATGCACCGCACTGGGCAAATCTGTTGCAAAAGATCTCTTTGAAGTGCTGAAAAGCAAAGACGTCACTTTAAGGACTAAGGTGCACATGACCATGGTGTTTTCAGTCGCCTCATATGCATGCGAAAGCGGGACAATGAATACAGAAGACCGAAGAAGGACGGATGCCTTTGAGTTACGGTATTGGTGAAGAATATTGAATATACCACGGACTGCCAGAAGAACGAACAAATCTGTGTTGGAAGAAGTACAGCCAGAATGCTCCTTAGGAGAAAGGATGGAGAGACTTCTTCTCACATACTTTGGACATGTTATCAGGAGGGACCAGTCCCTGGAGAAGGACATCATGCTTGGTAGAGTAGAGGGTCAGCGAAAAAGAGGAAGACCCTCAACGAGATGGATTGACACAGTGGCTGCAACAATGGGCTCGAGGGTAACGACGACTGTGAGAATAGCGCAGGACCTGAGTGTTTTTTTCAGTTGTACATTGGGTCACTATGAGTTGGAACTGACTCAAAGGCATCTAAGAACAATAGCTTCTCTTCCTCCAATGTATTTCCTGTGCCCCCTATTGATAGCACTAAACGGAGAACCAGCTGACAAAGGAGAAATCTATTTGCTGAGTCCCAGCAATAGCATCACAGAGGAGAATATGGATGGGTGGATTTTGGAACTGAGAGAAAAATGCTTGGTAATCAGCATGGGGCAAAAAAAAAAAATAAAAAAAAAACAAAAAACAGTTGCCATCGAGTTGATTCTGATTTATGGTGACCTCATGTGCGTCAGAGTAGAACTGTGTTCTACGGAATTTTCAGTGGCTGATTTTTTGGAAGTAGATCTCCAGGCCTTTTTAATGAGGTGCCTCTGGGTGGACTCGAATCCCCAACTTTACAGTTAGCAGCCAGCCTTATTAACTGTTGGCGCCACACAAGAATTTCTTTTGAGTCCACATTTAACGTGTATTATTTTCTCTGTACACCATAGGACTTAATGATTGCTTGCCGACTGAATGCACAAGTCTCCAGCTTTGCTTTGTCACTAAGGGCCAAAGAACAAACGACTATGTTGGGGGACAGCAAAGCAAGATGGTGCTCCGAGGTTGTATCCTATACTTGGTCATGTGGGTGCCCCACCTGGCAAGGTTATTCAGAGGACGTGAGAATAAAGTGACCAGAAATAGCAAGCTTTTTAGGGCAGCATAAACTGAGAGCAGAGAGAGCAGTTAGAACCTGTTTGGAGGGAATATGGAGTACCTGACTCAAAGGTCTTTTAGGGTTTTTTTGTTTTTGGTTTTTTATCATCAGGATAAAAACCTCTGTCCCTTGCCATATTTTGACGCATCATGGAACATCGCACAGCAGCCAGTTATCCAATCCTCGAAGACCTGATGGAGTGTAACCTCTGGAAACAGAATCCCACACATCTCTCTCTCCCGATGGGTCTTCCCGCATTTCTTCAATCATCTGCCATTCACTGAGTCATCCAACAAGTACCTAGTAGCTCCCTGATACGGGGCACTATTCTAGATACCGGCCCTCTAATGAAAAGTTGGCAAAGTAGCTAATTCTCTTTTTTCTCTTTTTTTAAGTATTTAAAGTTGCTTATTCAAAATACCAAGGAGCCCTGGTTGCACAACTAAGTGCTCGGCTCCTAGCCGAAAGATTGGCAGTTTGAGCCCACTGAGTGCCTCCACGGGAGGAAGACCTGGTGATCTGCTTCCTTAAACACTACAGCCTCGGGGGTTGCTACGAGGCAGAATCAACTCAGTGGCACGTAACAACATTCAAAATACCAGGAACGGAGTATTACTTTTATAAGACTCTCCCAGGATCTTATCGAATGGCATGTGATCACTCTTACATTTGGCGAGTGTTGGCAGCGACTGACGATGGGAAAA
>NW_004444604.1:15752-17287 GCF_000243295.1 Trichechus manatus latirostris | reverse complement strand
ACACTGTCCACAACAGCCAAACGCCAGAAACCACCAAAATGTCCACCAGCAGATGAAAAGATAAACAAAATGTGGCACATACACACCACGGAATATTACTCAGCCGTGAAGAGAAAGGAAGTCCTCATACACGCCACAGCGTGGATGAACCTTGCAAACATCACGCGGGGTGAAATGTTAGTCTCAAAAGGACAAATGCTGTATGATCTCACTTATATGAAACAAGCAAATATATAGAAAACAAAGATTATTAGTGGCTCCCAGAGGTGGCAGGGAGGGGGGAGAGGAGAGATTTTGCTGAGGGGGCAATGGTAGTGCAATAATTTGGAAAAGGGTAGTGGTGATGATTGAGCAATATGAAGAACATACTCAATGTCACCGAATTATCCATGCAGAAATCGTTGAATTGTAGATCGTTTTTTGTATATATTTGCCTACCCGCAAAAAAAGTACTGCTACTTGTCTTATTCAGGTAAATTGGTTTCTGTTTCCAGGTACATAATAATTAAAAACAATATCTGCAGAAGAGATGTCACAGAATAGTTGGTTGTTGAAAAACAGAACCCAATTAGGCACGTAGTCCCGGGGTTTCGTCTCTTCAAGCATGCTTCTATTCACAAAGGTGGGTAGATCTCCAGGTTGCTCATGGAAACCATGGTTCTACATCCCATCTGCCAACATTCTCTCTTACTTCTGTGGGGATTCTCAAGCCAAAATCACCCAAGCTTCTCACTCAGCTTCTAGATCATTGCTGCACAGCTGTGCAGGTATTTCTCCGTGCGTCTATCATTAGCCTGGGGAGCAGAAAGAATCAAGGGAAAGCAGACAGCCCTCCGCATACCTTGTAGATAAACATAACTCGGATCATCTGGATCTTTTCCGTCCAAATATCCGTGGGCCAAGGAAGATGGAACATTTTGCCCTAACAGCCTGCTAGGAAGATCGTGGCAAGTTCTGTGGGGGAATTTTTCCTAGCTCTTTTTACACGTCTTTGCATGGCAATACTTCCAACGCTATATTACGGAGTGCCAGGAGCAAGGCAAACCCCCTGGAATATCATGAAATTTACTTCTGTCAATAGCTAATGTTAGCTTTCAAGGAAATAGTAAAACTAGGCTCGAAGACAGTCATTTCTATGATGGTCTTTATGTTTAGGGAACATTATCATTTAAAGGCAGAGTCAAATCACAGGGTATCCGGTATACCTACCTATTGGCATGTGCTATCAGAAATAACCTGAATAAACATATGGTTTTATTCTGCAAGGTCTTTTTTTATGTATGAAGAGGCCGATGATGGACGTATATTTTGAGAGCATGTCTTAGTCGTCTAGTGCTGCTCTAACAGAAATACCACAAGTGGATGGCTTTTAACAGACAGAAATTTATTCTCTTACAGTCTAGTAGGCTACAAATCCAAATTCAGGGCACCAGCTCCAGGGGAAGGCTTTCTCTCTCTTTCGGCTCTGGAGGAAGGTCCTTGTGATGCATCAATCTTCCCTTGATCTGGGAGCTTCTCAGCACAGGAACCTCGGG
>NW_004444604.1:13062-14609 GCF_000243295.1 Trichechus manatus latirostris | reverse complement strand
ACTTGATAGTTTGGGTGCAAGTGGATTGGTAAGCTGCAAATTTATCTCCATCTGAATTATTAAGTCATTGCCCTATTGTTACTAATCTTCAGTAACTAATGTCATTCTGAGTCTTTGCAGATAGGCTGTTTATTTTTTGTTCTCGCTGAGGATTTTTTAATCTGCCTCTTTAGTCCCATTGTTCTGAAATCTCCATGTGGCTCTTCTGCCTTTTTATAAGACAAAGCGCACAATTAATGAGACTAGAATAGTGAGTTCTTATATTGATTAACTTTCCGGATTTACGAGCATTCTTTCTTGTCCTCTGCTCCCCCTCCGGCATTATATTATGCACGTATTTTATGGATTCCCTCTATTTATAAATCTCTGAGAATAATCATTTAAGGATTTAAAAAAATATTTTAGTTATTTTTCCACACTTAAAAAAATTTTTTTTTCCTGCTGAAAGAAGTCCTGAATTATCTGGGTTATTTTCATATTTAAGGGTGAGGCACTGCAGAGCTTACTGGGGCAGCTGGGTCCGTGTGCGAGGTTTGCTGATAGACGGGTTTAGATGCAAACCTATGGAGTTCTTTTCTCTGGAATATTTTAATGTCCTTTCTTCCTTATTTCCTTTACGCCTTCCTTCCTTCCTGCTTCTTTTCCTTCCTCCTCTCCCTGTGTCCTTCTGTTCTTCCTTCTTTTCTCCCTCTACCCTTTCCTCTGTTCCTTCCTTCTTTCTTTTCTTAATCACTTTACACTTTAACTTCAGAGTTTTTGATTAAGACAATAAAATGCTAAAGATACAGCTGGCACTCACTTTGACCTCTTTCCTCTTTCTATTTACTACTTCCATTCTTTTTTTGTAGCAGCCCTGGTGGTGCCATGGTTAAGCGCTCAGCTGCTAACCGAGAGTTGGGTGGTTCAAACACACCACTGGCTCCACGGGAGAAAGACCTGGCACTCTGCTCCCATAAAGATTACAGCCTAGAAAACCGTATGGGGCAGTTACTACTCTGTCACATGGGGTTGCTATGAGTCAAAAGGGACTCGATGGCACCTAACGACAACATTGTTTTTAGTAGGAATAACCAATTTCCTAAAGTTCTTATCTTCTTCTTCAACTTTTTATAGTTTCAGTAATATGAAGAGTATTTTTGTCTTAATTTACATTCCCATAAGGGATAATCCGGATCATTCTTTTTCACAAACTTGTACGTATCTTCTGACCATTTTTACATTGGGTTGTTTTTTAAATTGACTTGTAGCAAGTCTATATATTTTCAGTACAAATTCGGGGTCATTTCTATGTGCTGCAAATATATATTTCCAGCCTGTGGTTTGCTCTTTTGCTGTGTTTATAGTATCCTTTCACAGGGTACCTGGGTGGCACAAATGGGTAAGCACTCAGCTACTAAATGAAAGGTTGGCGGTTCCAATCTACCTACAGGTGCCTCGGGAAAAAGGCCTGGCAAACTACTTTTGAAAGATCACATCCACTGAAAACCATATGGAGCTCAGCTGTACTCTGACACACATGGGGTTGCCATGAGTCGGAGCTGACTCAA
>NW_004444604.1:9851-11879 GCF_000243295.1 Trichechus manatus latirostris | reverse complement strand
AACCAGCTGCCCTAGAACATGATGATAGTCTTAATGATGAGGCTGCAAAATGTGTTCCAAAAAGGGAGCGCGAACACAAGGAAGAGCAGGACAATGAGGAAAATAAGGCGTCAGCCAGGAACAATAAGAAGATCGCCACAGAAAAGAAGAGAAGCCTTGTTTATAATGACAGTGTTTAAATTACCACGGGGCCTTCCATGTGAGCCTGACAGAGCTCCGTTCTGAGAAACAATATGGAAACATGGCAGATTCCTGGTGAATGATACCTGCTTCCTGATCTAGATTATTCTGGCTGAATTGAGTCTTGTCTTGACCATGTCAGTACCCAGGTGCAAGATGATGAAGACTTTTGCTGTGGTTCTCATGTTGGAAGATGGAAAAATAGAGGACATATGCAGAGTCATTTGAAACCATCAGGAGGTTGACAACCGTCACCCCGAATCTTTTATGATATGTATTTTAAATGGCTAACTTTCTCAGTTAAGCTACGTTACTAAAGTGACACAAAGCATAAACTGTTTCTGTGATGGTTACTGCAACATGTCAACTTGGCTAGGCTATGATTTTCTGTGGTTTGGCAGACACTATGTAAGCACCTTCCATTTTATGATCTGATGTGAGCAGCCGATCAGGTGAAAAGGGCATTTCCTTAGGGGTGTGGCCTGCCTCCAGTATATAAATGGATGTTCTGGCAAAGCTCTCTCTCTCTCTCGACCCTGCATTCTTCTCATTGTCTGACCTCTGGTTCCTGAGACATAAGAACTGCAGAAATCTCTGGCCTGTCACCTGACTTCAAGATTTTGGATACATCAACCCCCACAACCCCATGAGCCAGCAGAGGCCTCCAGCCTGCCGCCTGACCTGCAGATTTTGGATTCGCCAGCCCCTGAAATGGTGTGAGCCAAGAGAGGTCTTCAGCCTGTCATCTGACTCTTGGATTTGAGACTTGCCAGCTCCCAGAATTGTGTGAGCAATTTGCTCACAATTGTGTATTTCCTTGAAGTAAATTTCTCTATGTATCTATATACATGTGTAGATGACTATCTAGTGCTGCTATAACAGAAATACCACAAGTGAGTGGCTTTAACAAACAGAAGTTTATCTGTCATAGTCTAGGAGGCTAGAAGTCCAGATTCAATGCACCAGCTCCAGGGGAAGGCTTTCTCTCTCTGTCAGCTCTGGAGGAAGGTCCTAGTCATCAATCTTCCCCAGGTCTAGGAGCTTCTCAGCAAAGGGACCCCAGGTCCAAAGGATGTGCTATTCTCCTGGCTCTGCTTTCTTGGTGGTATGAGATCCCCATTTCTCTCTGCTTGCTTCTCTCTTTTATATTTCAAAAGAGACTGACTTAAGACGTTACCTAATCTTGTAGATTGAGTCTTGCCTCATTAACATAACTGCCACTAATCTCATCTCATTAACATCATAGAGGTAAGATTTACAACACATAGAAAAATCACATCAGATGACAAAATGGTGGACAATCACATAATACTGGGAATAATGGGCTGGCCAAATTGATTACACGTATTTTGGGGGGACACTATTCAGTCCATGACAATATGCTTCACTAGTTTTGCTCCTCTAGAGAACGAAGACTAAGACAGTTTCTAAACTCCTTCTACTTTTCAGACAAACCTGCCACAATCTGTTACAAATCTCACAGCTTACTCCTGCCTGTATCTCAACCACACGGAAAATCTATGTGCCTTCAAATCTTAGCCACCCATCTGTATATAATGTAAGCCATTGTTTCCATGCCTTCCTTCTTTGGGACCATTTTATTCATAAGGAACAATGCCGCTAGTCAGAGAGAAATGGAAATCAAAGCAGACAGAATTGAATCTAGAGAATTTTGTCACTCAGGAATGGTGCTTATGCAGATACAAAGATGGAAGAGTCTGAGCCTGCTGAATAAAATTAGCTTTGTGATTATCTGGAAATTTCGGTGACCCGTGTCCCTCTTGTTTCTGGCTAGCATGAATAACACAGTTCCTTTTGCACTAAAAACAAATTGTGCTTCTTATCCTG
>NW_004444604.1:0-9495 GCF_000243295.1 Trichechus manatus latirostris | reverse complement strand
AACCTCCCAGTCGGGTCTTTCTGGATGAGAGAAAGCAGAGTTTGCTAGTGGCCCTGACTCCGGACTGCATATCATATATGGCACGGATCTTATGGTTTCCCCTGCCCCTCTAACAACAGAAAATTTCATGGGAATTATTATTTGTCTTTGTTGATGATTTACTGAATGCTGAATACTATAATGTGCAAAGGCACACAGAAATGGAAGAGAAAAGATGCTTCAGCAAACAGTCTGGTATTCGTCTTGGTTTTATATAATTACACTCAGCTACATGCATTGTTCCTATCTCTAGATCATGACAGATAAAAGATAAGAAAGAAAAAAAGAAAACTCTAAAAAGGTTCTTTATTATTCTTACAGGTAGTCCCTGGGTGGGGCAAACTGTTGGTACTCCCTCGACTACTAACATATAGGTTGGCAGTTTGAACCCACCCTTGGTGCCACAGAAGAAAGGCCTGGTGATCTGCTTCCAAAAGATCACAGCCAAGAAAACCCTGTGGAGGACTTCTACTCTGTAACACACGGGGTCAGCATGACTCAGAATCCACTCGACAGCAACTGGTTTGGTTTTCTTTTTTAGTATTATTCTTGCATAATAATGTTTGACTTATAAGGCTCACAACAGTTTCCCAACACCACTTATCTTAAGACAACTGCCCAGACTCAGGCTCTGAAGTAAAAAGTATTAAGGAAGAAATTCTAATAATGATGATGGTTGAACAACATGGTAAACAGCATTAATGTCACTAAATGGCACATGTGAAGGATGTTTGATATGGCAAATGCTTTGCTACATACATATTTACCACAATATTAAAAAAAAAAAGAAACTGCTTAGATTTCTGTTTTTGGTAATAATAATAATGGAATAACTGGACAAAATATACGTGGAGACTATTTTCAGGAATAGCCATTAGGCAGGCAGAGATTCTGATCACCAAGAGGAGGGAGACACAGGACTGAGTGAGCCCCATGTCTGCCTGACTTTCTGCAGCACAGGAAAGAGGAGCACAGAGGATGGCAGTCTTGTTGCCTTAAGCCACAGATGGTGGGGTTTGGAGCTGCTGAAGTAGCTACAACTTTTGGCCAGAGTACAGCACAGGAGAGACTTTTACAAAAGAACGCTGAGAAGTCTAAATGGAGATCCCTCATGGATCCCTGGAGGAAGGCTTAGTGGCAAAAGGCATGAGACTGAGAAGAGGACAGATGCTGTAGGCTGAGAATGGGACCTAGATACTCAAAGTCACACGGTGAAATGGACACTGGTGCTCTGGCCAAAGCAGACTGTAGAAATCTTGCTGAGTCTCTAAGGAATTTGGCAGAGAACCCAGAAATGCTATGCCTCAAAAATTAAGCTCAAAACTGAAATGCAAAGGTCCAAGTACAGAATCAAACAAAGATTCATGAGATAACACGAAACTGGCAGTAAAATAATCAGCTTCTGGACCAGAAGTCAATGTCCTTTAATAAAGACAACATTATTCAGCCTCCAAATGATGTATCATGACAATATCCAGCACACAGTAACAAATTCCTAGACGTACAAAAGAAGAAAAAACTCAGAAGAGTATCATGACAATGTCCAGCATATAATAACAAATTCCTAAACACACAGGGAATTAAAAAACAAAACAAAACAAAACAAACCTCAGAAACAAAAATCAAGAAAATAAAAACATTCAGAGAAAAAAATCATCCAAGGAATGAACACTGGGGCACTCCCAGACACCTAGAATTGGAAGAGATGAAGAATTACTTAAGGAGATTGGTAACAATTGACCATACAAGTAGGAAGAAAATCAGCAGAGTGTTTTCTTAGACTCTAAGTAAAGGAGAATTATCAAATAGAACGCAGTGATCTACTGTATTAGATACTGCTAATATATCAAATAGGGGTAGTGTTTGTTCAGTGGTAGAATTCTTGTCTTCCGTGCAGGAGACTCGGGTTTGATTTCCGGCCAACACACCTCATGTGCAGACACCACCCGTCTGTCAGTGGAGGCTTATGTGTTACTGTGATGTTGAACAGGTTTTTCAGCAGAGTTTCCAGACTAAGATGGACTAGGAAGAAAGGCCCGACAATCTACTTCTAATAATCAGCCCAGGAAAACCCTGTGGATCACAACAGTCTGATCCACAATGGATCATGAGGATGGTGCAGGGCCAGGCAGTGTTTTGTTCTGCTGTGCACGAGGTCACCATGAGTCGGTGGCCGACTTGACAGCAGCTAACAAGAATAACAACAACAACAATATATCAGATGAAGTGAGGATCAAGAACTGGTCATTAACAGAAGAAATGGATAGTGCCCAGCTACCACCAGTGGCCGCCCTGACAGGGAACACAACAGACAGTCCCTGATGGAGGGGAAGGATGGGGTGCAGAACTCAAATTCTAGTAAGAATACCAGACTTAATGGTCTGACTGACACTGGAGGAATCCCAGAAAGCATGACCCCTGGACTCTCTGTCAACCCAGAACTAAAACAATTTCTGAGGCCAACTCTTCAGATAGGGATTGGACTGGACTGTGGGACATAAAATGATACTTGTGAAGAGTGTGCTCCTTAGCTCAAGTAGATACATGAGATTAAATGGGCAGCTTCTGTCTGGAGGTAAGATTAGAAGGCAGAGAAGGTTAGGAGCTGGTTGAATGGACATGGGAAATCCGGGGTGGAAAGGAGGAGTGTGCTGTCACAGTATAGGGAGAGCACTTAGGGTCACGTAACAATGTATGTATAAATTTTTGTATGAGAGACTAACTTGAATTGTGAGCTTTCACTTAAACTACAACAATAAAAAAAAAAAGAATAATTGGTCATTATGTTTAACAATATGAAGGTCATTGGTGATCCTGACAGGGGGCATTTTGATGGAGTGGTGGTGGGTGAAGATCTAGTAAAATGGATCCCATAGCAATTAGGCATTTAAAAAATCATTCACAAGACTATTAAGGCTTTATGTTCTAATTACTTGAATACTTTTTTTCTAGTAATGATGAAGACCTATTAGTTAGCATATTAAGCTCCTCGTATCATACTTCAAAAAAAATCCAAATTATGCCACAAAGATATTGAACACACCATGCACTGCCAGAAGAAGGAACAAATCCGTCTTGGAAGAAGTACAGCCAGAATGCTCCTTAGAAGCAAGGATGGTGAGACTTTGTCTCACATACTTTGTACATGTTGTCAGGAGGGATCAGTCCCTGGAGAAGGACATCATGCTTGGTAAAGCAGAGGGTCAGAGAAAAAGAGGAAGACCCTCAATGAGATGGACTGACACAGTGGCTACAACAACGGGCTCAAGCATAACAACGACTGCGAGGATGGCGCGGGACTGGGCAGTGTTTGGTTCTGTTGTACACAGGGTCGCTGTGGGTCAGAACCCACTCGACAGCACCAAGCAACAACAACAACAGTCCTATTTCCAACTTTATCAATGTTTTATCTTACAATTAAGAGAAGTTACAAGACCAAAGAGTACTTCTCAGGATATTTTCCCTAAATGTTCAGGTAGCACGGAAGACATACTCTAAGGTGAAATACTTATCTACCAGTGTTCAGGAGCCAATTCGCTGGTATAGGGCCAAGCAGAGGAAAGAACAAGGGGGCTTCCTATTAGTTTATTCAACATGAGGGGATTTGCTGCCTAGAAGAAGAGCTTAGTTACAAAAAAATCTGATGTATCAGAAGTGCCATTGCAGGCAAAAGGAGACAAGGAATCGTCAAGACACCAAAGGGCAGAGAGCTAGAGAAGTCGATCAGTCAGGATGTCGAAATGTAGCCCATGGGAGGTCTGAGAGATGAGTGGAAGGGTCAAGAGACACCAAGCACAGACAGAGTAAGGAGCAGAGAGTTCAAGAGACGCTGAGTATGCATCTCGCAAAGACTAAATTCCTGTCCCTGTGTTCACCTCATTTAGGATTTACCGATGACTCCCCCTAACTCAGGTTGCCTTCTTTTTTTTAAGTGTCAGTTTTCACAGGAGAGAGAGATGAGAATTGAAAAAACTGGAAAACCACAGAATCGATACATCCCTCAATCATGAAATACGTCATTGTTGTTCTTACTTGTCGTCCAGTTGACTCCAACTCATGGCAACCCTGTGTGGGCAGAGTAGAACTGTGCTCCGTAGGATTTTCAAGGCTGTGACATTTCGGAAGCAGATCACCAGGTCTACATCCCGATGCACCTCTGGGTGGGTTCGAACTGCCAACCTTTTGGCTAGTAGTCAAGCGCTTAACTGTTTGCACTACCCAGGGAGTCTTATGAAACGCATTATCGTATTTCAATTGGCTTGGACCACAGGCGCATACCATTTTGCATCAGACAGAGATGCAGAATATAAATGGGTTTTGTGGAAAAGTGACTGGGTACTTTCTCTGCTGTTCCTGGTCTTGAAAGTCAAACGTCGTAGTGGTAGAGACAGTGTATGGCAACTGGGGCCACGTCTGTACCTGTCAGCTGTGATTTATAAGGTATAAATAAGGCAGGTCGGAATTATCTTGTCAGTCACCAGGTGAGCACAGGACAGCATGAAACACATCACACGTAGCTCTGGAGAATGGAATGTTTAGATTGGCTTGTCCCTTGCCCAGTATGCTCTTGGCTGAAATAGTTAACGCTCTTTTTGCATGTAAATGAATGTCAACATTACAGACCAAACGCTGAAGGGTTGCTAAGGGCCCGTTTTTATCTGACGCTAAAATCATTTAGGGGACCTGCAGTTTTGTGTCCGTTTGTAAAAGACTGAAAAATTTAATTGGTTTTAAGAAAAGAATCAATAATTGCACACCACGGTGTCAAGAATTAGAAAAAGATTAATGACGCATGGTCCTTGCTTTGGGTGAATTAACAAGCCCAGCAAGCAAGGTTCTAGCAATTAATAAAAGAGCCAGCCATAAGATTTACCTTATTGCTCAGAGGTCAATCCATTAAAATGAAGGAGTGTATTCGTTAGGAAAAGAAAATTCCAGGGAAAACCCACAACTGCTCCTGATCCTGCACCACTGATCCGGCTGTCTGCTGGCGAATGCCTGGAACGGGAGAGCGTGGGGTTCCAGCAGTAATGTAGAAACTGCTCTTCACAGACACCGGTCCTGACCGCTTTACGGTGCAGCCCTTGTACTGGCGTCCAGGAGCCATAACAAGGCTTAGGGAAGCAAACATGCTTCTCTGCTTTCAGTCATGGGGAAATAATGACTTACCCTCCCAATGACAACCGAAGAGGCCAGTGGACAAATGGGTAAAACCCACCCATTCTAATTCTCGGTCTTCGTCTTTACATGCTGGTGAACAGTGCGATGTTGTGACGGTAAGAGTCCCAATATGGAAACAGACAAGCAAAGAATATACGCGAATGAAGACACTCAACTTTAAAAAAGAAAAAAAAAAAGGGATTCTGAGGACTTCCTTAAACCAAACAGTAAATTTTAAAAAAGCCAACCCTGTTGCCATCCAGTTGATTCTGACTCATAGCAACCCTACAGGATAGAGTAGAACTGCCCCATAGGGTTTTTCCAAGACTGTAAATCTTCTTTATTTTTTTTTTTATTGTGATGTAGGTTAAAGTTTGGAGAGCAAATCAGTTTCTCATTAAACCATTAATACACGAATTGTTTTGTGACATTGATTGCCAACCCCGCGATGCGTCAACACTCCCCTTCTCCACCCCGGGTTCCTTGTTGCCACTCGTCCAGTTTTCCTGTCCCTTCCTGCCCTCGTCCTTGTTTCGGGGCTGGCGCGCCCATCTGGTCTCGTATACATGACTGAACTACGATGCACGCTCCTCGTGTGTGTTACTGTTTGCTCTCTAGACTTGTCTAACCTTTGGCCGAAGGGTGAACCTCGGGAGTGACCTCGGTACTGAGTTAAAAGGGTGTCTGGGGGCCATACTCCTGGGGTTTTTCCAGTCTCTGTCAGACCCAAGGCTGCAAATCTTTAAGGAAGCAGACTGCCACACATCTTTCTCCCACGGAGTGACTGGTGGGTCCTAGCCACTGACCTTTCGGTTAGCAGCCGAGTGCTCAACGATTGCGCCACCAGGGCTCCTTCAACCAAACAACTTAGCTTAATTAGTAAAGAATGTCTGCCTTGAGTATTTTGCCCTTTTAAAGAACTATCTATATGGGATCAAATGGACAACAGCAACCAAATATGTAACAATTTCATGTAGTTATATGTTCAGGTGACTTAATGATATACTGGAAAGCTAAGATTACTAAAATGTAATCCAAATAACTCATTCCAAGAATAAAAAATTATACTTTGAAACAAACAATCAGAAAAGTGGAGCCTAAGTCAGGAATTTCAAACTTCAACACTCGGAAGGACGTGCCCCTTTTATTCTCCCACCCACCAGATGAGCTACATGGGAGACGACAAACTGATACGAACAGACAGCTGAACGTGACTAGCTAGCTTGCCGACTGGCTCATGGCAAAGCTGCGCTCGCATATGCAATGCGGGCGGAAGCGATTGGAGGAATTATTCCCAGCGCCATCTGCCCCGAGCACCTGAAGACACTCCTGCTGCGCCGTTTCACAGAGAAAACGCACCACGCCCGAGACAGAGAGCTGGGGCTTGCCAGGAAATCTTCTGCAGCCCTCCGTGCCCAGCCAATCAACGACGTCTGTCATCTGCCGCCCGGGCTCATTTGTGTAAAAGGCTTTCCTCTTCGTTGCTTGGTTTAATTTTTGTTAATTCAGCAACTTCTGCGAGGTATTTTGCTGGGTGTGCGTTTTCTTACCATAGCAGCAACCCATCATAGGGCAGTTCCTTGGAGCCATGACCACTGGGAAGAAATCCAAGCTGCCATCCCTCCAACAATCCGCTGTCCACCCTTAAACCAAAATCACTTTCAAAGTCACTTCACTTTCAGAAGCAGATCTCCAGGCCTGTCTTCCAAGGCACCTCTGGCTGGATTTGAACCGCCAAACTTTTGGCTAGTAGGTGAGCTCTTAACCATTTGTACCAATCAGGGACTCGAATTTGAGGTCGATGGGCTCAGGGATTGTTGTTGGTATTTCCAAGGTCCTTAATCCTGTTCTACCCCTGGTGGCGCAAGCGGCTTGCCATCAGCTGCTAACCAAAAGGTTGGCAGTTCGAACCCACCAGCAGCTCTGTGGAAGAAAGGCCAGGAGATCTGTTCCCGTAAAGATTACAACCAAGAAAACCCTCTGGGGCAGTTCTACTCTGTAACACATGGGGTCGCCATGAGTTGCCATTGACTCGACCGCCGTTGTTTGGTTTTTGATTTTTTAAGCATATTCTAGGACCCTTTTAATTAATTTCCCGAGAATCTTATGATTAGACATTTTGGTAATTGAGCCTGAATTTAATATAGCTCTAAGGTATTTTCTACAGGCTGGTCGAAGGAGGCTCTGACTGCATAGAGAAGAATTAACGTGGCGGCCTTGCTTGCTCTCATTTTGAAAATGTAAACTCAGTTCTCAGCAGGTATCAGCAGACCGTGGGTTTCTGACCCTGAATCCCTCTGCATATTTTTAGATCAGACCCTGTGCCCAGAGTCCCCAAATGATTTATATTTTGTCACATAACCCAGTGCATTTGTGCAATAAACTAATCTGACAATAACCCGTCCCCACAGATGTCGGACATGAACTTACATCTGTTGATTTAAATTCAATGAGCACAAAAGGAAGAGAACTGATGATTGTTTGATTAGATTTTGGGTCACAAGCAGAAAGTCTGAATCTGACCATGGCTTTTCAAAGAAGAAGGCATCGCAAAACAAGTTATACTATTGGAACGCTGTCATTCTGAGCTATGAAAAGTGTTCAACCCATTTTCACAATGCCTACGTTACATCAGGAGAGGAGAGCTGGTTAACCAACGATTCACACTTTCAGAGAACAAGGGTATTATAGTTCTGTAACAGATCATTTGTAAACTTGGAAATTCAACAATGCTAATCAGAAAGTAAGATGGGCTTGGGCAGAGACCTTGGCAGTTTCCAAGCTTAATAAATACGAAGTCACTGGTGCTGTTGAGCCTGCTGAGCTGTATCGGAAATCAACACCAAGGCACAGAGATCATTATATTTGTTATTGATCAAGCCATGAGACAAATAAACTGAACCCATTTTTTTTTCAATGATTTTCATTCTCTGCCTAAGGCTAATAAAAATCTCCATTTCCATTTTATGTAGGTAATGGATCTGCTAATAAAGGCATGAAAGTTAAATTCTGTAAGATAACTCTTGCAAGAGACTCAGACCTTAAGCAAGGAAAATGTGGCTTGCTCGTTTCTAATAGTAATTTTGCCATTTTCATAAATGCTCTGGGTGAACATTCTTATATCTACTTTCTGGTATTGGTCCTTTCTTCCTTTATTTTTTAAAATTGTCCCAATCTTCCTCATTTCCACTGCTTGAAATTTTCTACCTGTACCTAACTCAACAAATCAAAGTAAAATTCTTATGTCTTGTGTTTTTAGAGTATCCGGACTCAATTTGCCTTTCTGACACTTTGGAACATCCTAATGCAATTGGTGGATCAAAAGGAGTGCAGATTTAGAGACTATGAAGTCATGCCTTGCATTCTAAAAGACTGCCCACCAAGTAAAGTGAGGAACTCTTTTCAGAGAAACAGGGGAAGAGAAAGGAAAGAAGACAAGAGAAGGGAAGGAGAGGACAGCAGAGGGGAGGGGAGGAGAAAAAAGGGAACGGAAGGAATAAATGAAAAATGAGAGAGAAGAGACAAATCTTCCACACAGAAAAATTCTTAATAATTTATGTAGCTACTCTTCCCTCAAAGAGGTGGAACGTATGTCCCCACTCCTGAAGTATAAGCTGTGTTTATGACTTTCTTCCACAAAGAACAGCATGGAATATGGGAGGGGAGAGTAACTGTACAGTGGAGAACCCTGAAAAACACTACCTCATCCAGGCGATCAAGGTCAACATCAACAGTGAAAAATCGTGCTGACAGTACGTACCCTTGATAGGATGTGATGAAAATGGCACTTTACCTCTGTAGTGTTCCAAAAAAAAAACCAAAACAAGACAAACAAAAAAACATACAACCCAATCTAATCATGAGAAAAGGAAAAAAAGCATCAGACACATCCAACTGAGGAACATTTTACAAAACAACTCACCACGACTCCTCAAAACTGTCAAGGTCATTAAAGAGAAACTGTTACAGCCAAGAGGACACCGTGAGGACATGAGGACAAATGTGGTGTCATGGGTGGGATTTTGGAACAGAAAAAGGGCATGGGGTAAAAAGTTAAAGAAATCTGGCTGACGAATGAACTTTAGTTAATAAAAATCTAACATCCTTGGTTCATGAATTGTGATAAATGTGCCAGATGTTAACAATACGGAAATCAAGTGTAAGGAGTATGGGAACTCTCTGTACTATCTTCACAATTTTCTTTTCTGTAAATCTAACATTATTCTAAAATAAAGAGAGAAAGAAGAAAACTAAAATTTGTTGAACTTATACTGAGTTCACTGAGATTCTCTTAAG
>NW_004444603.1:17640-23229 GCF_000243295.1 Trichechus manatus latirostris | reverse complement strand
TTTTCCCATGCTGCTACATAATTTTAAGAGTCAATAATATTGAGAACCATTTAATATTGTATTAATTCAGAATGCTATAATTTCCCCAAAAAGTTATCCATCTCTAGACATTTAAGCTGTTTCCTTTTCCTGTGGTTTTAGAAATGAACTGGCATTTTATTTTGTCCATTGGAATATTTTAGTATCATAATGTTCCAATACAAGATTTCCTGAGTCAGAGTGTATGAACATATTTATTATTCTTGATTCTTTTTGAAAATTATTTTTCTAAAGGATACACTAATATATTTTAAGCCCTTGAGTGAATCATTCTACTTTATTCCTTTGCATTTTCATTAACCTTGCTTACTTTCCCCACCCCTTATTCTTCATTTAAATGTTAATTTAAGTTTTCTCTCCTCATTGGAAGATTTTTTCCTGATATGGTCCGTATTTTGAAATAAATATCACTTTTCAGTGCTCTCATAAAACCCATCTGTTCATATATGATTACAACAATTTCCTTGACAGCATGGCCAATATCTTATTCTATTGTAACCCCACTTCCTGTCACTATGGGTAACATAGAATAGACAATAAATAGACGTTGAATGGATGCATAAATAAAGAAATGCTTCCATGATTTATGAATGTTGCAGGCTTTCTGTAGACTTGTTAATATGTATTTTGATGTTTAATATTATTTTGCTAATTGAATAGATGCAAAATTGTACCATAGCATCACATTTTTTAGTACATTTTAAAAAAATGAACAGAGAAGTCGAGCAGCTATGTGTGTTAACTATTTTAGTTTTCTGTTGTATGAACTATGATATATTATATTTCATTTTGTTTGAAATTATTATATTGGTAAGTTGCTTTTTATTTCTACCCAATTTTGATCTATATGTAATTTTTGTTACCCTTTGAAAAATTTGAAATACTCTACATTACCTCTGCTACTCTCACTATTTGATAATGTGTAATTCATCTTCCTCCAACTAATGAGTTTCTTCAGTGAACACAGCTTATGTGAAGAATAACATATATAGGAATCAGAAACACACTCGTAACTCTCCAGGAGCTCAGGAAGCACAATATAATGTATTATGAGTGATAGTATGGTATTCACCATCTGCAATTAGAGCACAAAGGAATTTGTGTATCTTGTGGAAATCAGGTCAGACAGGCATTTTGCAGAGGAATTTTGACAAATGAAAAAGGAATGAATTGCATTCCAGAGAATGGGGACAGCATATCCAAAAACATCAAAATGTGATAAATTCTGTTCCAGGGGAATGACAAATAAATTGGTAATGTTGGAGTGTAAGGACAAAAGGGAAAATAAATAGAAAATGAAGTGGCCATTCAGATATGATAAGATCATAAAAATCATTGCATATGTATTTAAACGTTTAGATTTCACTCTAAAGTTAATAGGAAGGCGGTTAAAGATTTTACAGCAAGGGAGTAACATCATATGTACTTTTGAATGATTAGATAAATCTGATTTTTAAAAGTATTTAATTTTATTCAGCATCTTTAATAAAGAAATAAAATTAATTTTATGAGATAACAAAAGTAATCACACATATTAATTATAAGGACTTCATTAAAAATGCTTATTAGAAGAAATGCTCACAGTCCAACTAATTAAATATAACTGTTTTTAAAAAAGAGCCCTGGTGGTACAATGGTTAAAGTGCTTGGCTACTGATAATGAAAGAATCACACGATCATCTAAACTGAAGCAGAAAAGGCATTCAACAAAGTCCAACACCAGGTCCTTATAAGAAAACTCTCAATAAAACTGGTATAGAAGGGAAATTTCTCAACATAACAAAGAGCATGTATGCAAAACCAATGGCCAACATCATTCTTAATGGACAGAGGCTGAAAACATTCCCCTTGAGAACAGGAACAAGACAAGGATGCCCTTTATCTCCTTCCTGTATAGCATTGTGTTGGAAGTCCTAGCTAGAGAAATAAAGCAAGAAAAAGAAATAAAGGGCATCTAAATTTGTAATGAAGAAGTTAAACTGTCTCTGTTTGTGGATGATATGATGCTATACATAGAAAATCCTAAAGACTCCACAAGAAAACTACTGGAACTAGTAGAAAGATTCAGCAGAGTAGCAGGATACAACCTAAACAGACAAAGATCAGAGGGATTCCTATACACCAATGAAGACAATGAAGAAAAGGAAATCAGGAAAGCAATACCATTTATAATAGCCCCTAAAAGAATAAAATACTTAGGAATAAATCTAACCAGGGATGTAAAAGACATACACAAAGAAAACTATAAAATGCTACTGCAGGAAACTCAAAGGGATCTCCATAAATGGAAAAACATACCTTGCTCATGGATAGGTAGACTCAACATAGTGAAAATTCTACCCAAAGCAATTTACAAATACAATGCAATCCCAATCCGAATACCGGCAACATTCTTTAAAGAGATGGAAAAACTAATCATTAACTTTATATGGAAAGGGAAAAAGCCCCGGATAAGTAAAGCTTTATTGAAGAAGAAGAATAAAGAAGGAGGACTTGCACTACCTGAACTCAGAACCTACAATACAGCTACAGTAGTCAAAACAACCCTAGTACTGGTACAACAACAGAGCCATTGACCAATGGAAGAGAATTTAGATCCCAGATGTAAATTGATCCACCTATGGTTACCTGATGTTCAACAAGGGCCCAAAGTCCATCAAATGGGGAAAAGACAATATTTTTAACCAATGGTGCTGGCAAAACTGGATATCCATCTGCAAAAAAATGAAACAGGACCCATACCTCACACCATACGTGAAAACTAATTCAAAATAGATCAAAGATCTAAATATAAAGACAAAAACCATAAAGTTCATAGAAGAAAAAATAAGATCAATGCTAGAGGCCCTAATGCATGGTGTTAACAGGATGCAAACCATAACTAACAACACACAAACCCCAGAAGATAAGCTAGATAACTGGGATCTTCCAAAAATTAAACACTTATGCTCATCAAAAGACTTCACCAAAAGAATAAAAAGAGAATCTACTGACTGGGAAAAAATTTTCGGACGTTATGAGTCAGACAAAGTTCTAACCTCTAAAATCTACAAGAAAATCCAACACCTCTTAGACAAAAAGACAAATAATCCAATTCAAAAATTGGCAAAGAAAATGAACAGACACTTCACCATAGAAGACATGCAAGCGGCCAACAGACACATGAAGAAATGCTTGCGATCACTAGCCATTAGATAAATGCAACTCAAAACCACAATGAGATACCATCTCACCCCGGCATTATGGGCACGAATTAGAAACACTGGAAATAACAAATGCTGGAGAGGCTGCAAGGAGATAAGAACTCTTATGCACTGCAGGTGGGAATGTAAAATGATACAACCATTTCAGAAAATGGTATGGTGCTTCCTTCGAAAGCTAGAAATAGAAATACCATTCGATCCAGCAATCCCACTCCTAGGAATATATCCTAGACAAATGAGAGCCATCACACAAACAGACATATGCACACCCAAATTCATTGCAGCACTGTTCACAATAGCAAAAATTGGAAACAACTGAGATGCCATCAACACATGGATGGATAAACAAACTATGGTACATACACACAATGGAGCATTATGTGACAATAAGGAACAATGATGAATCTGTGAAGCATCTCATAACATGGATGAAACTGGAGGACATTAAGCTGAGTGAAATAAGTCAGCCACAAAAGGACAAATATTGTATGAGACCTCTACTGTAAAAATTCAAGAAAAAGTTTACACACAAAACAAAACAATCTTTGTTGGTTGCGAGGGATGGGAGGGGTGGTGGGGAACTAAACAGACAATAGATAAGTGGTAACTTTGGTGAAGGGTAAGACAGCGCACAATACTGGGGAAGCCAGCACAACTTGTCCAAGGCAAGGTCATGGAAGCTCCACAGACACATTCAAACTCCCTGAGGGACTGAACTGCTGAGTGAAGGGCTGTGGAGATCATGGTCTCAGGGAACATCTAGCTCAACTGGCATAACACAGTTTCTAAAGACAATTTTCTACATTCTA
Source organism: Trichechus manatus latirostris (assembly GCF_000243295.1). Lineage (NCBI taxonomy): Eukaryota > Metazoa > Chordata > Mammalia > Sirenia > Trichechidae > Trichechus > Trichechus manatus. The sequence goes on along the minus strand of NW_004444603.1, from coordinate 19,178 downwards.
CCTTGTTGAGTAGCATCTGGGGTCTTAAAAGCCTACGAGTAGCCATTTAAGATACGCCACTGGTCTCACCCCTTTGGGAGCAAGGGAGAAAGAAGAGAACAGCATGCAAGGAAAATAATAGTCCAAAGGACTAATGGACCACAGCTACCATGGCTTCCACCAGATTGAGTCCAGTACAGCTAGATGGTGCCCGGCTACCACCACTGACTGCCCTGACATGGGATCACAACAGTGGGTACAGGACAGAGCTGGAGAAGGATGTAGAACAAAATTCTAACCCTCCCCCCCAAAAAAAGAAGTCTAGATGTACTGGTCTGACAGACTGGAGAAACCCTGAGAGTATGGGCCCCAGACACTATTTTAGTTCAGTGGTGAAGTCAGTCCTGAGGTTCAACATTCAGCCGGGGGTTGAACAGCCCCATGAAACAAAACGGGACTAATGAGGCACAACAGTCCAGGGACAAAGACTAGAAGGCAGGAGGGTACAAGAAAACTGGAGATAGGGAACTCAAGTTTGAGAAGGAACAGTGTTGACATGTCATGGGTTTGTTAACCATTGTCGTAGGGCAATATGTGTATCTTTTAATGAAAAGCTATTTGTTCTGTAAACCTTCATCTAAGGTAAAAAAAAAAAAGAAAAAGAATTGTCTATGTGAGATCAAAGTGACAACACCTACTCAAAAGGTTTGATGGGAAGCCTAGGGGGTTTGAGTTGAAGATAATGGTGATGGAATAATTTGGAAAAAGATAGTGAGAATAGGAGAATAACTGGAAGAATGTAATCGATGTCACTGAATTGTATGTGTAGAAACTTTTGAAATGGTGTAATTGGTTGTGTATATTTTCACCAAAACTAAAGGTCCTCCAAGGTCAAAAAGGGAGAGTGTTGACATGTAGTGAGGTTGTTAACCAATGTCATAAAACAATGTGTGTACTGACTGTTTAATGAGAAACTATTTCTTCTGTAAACCTTCATCTAAAGTACAATAAAAAAATTAGGAAAAAAAAACTTATGTAGGCTTATTGCTCTCTAAAATGAGGTCATTCATTCAGTTTTGCCACACTGAATATAAGCACTTTCCAGTGGTGCCATTGGTTCTGTAATTGTCATGAACACTATGGGTTAGTTACCAATACATATCTTTAGTTTTCATGGCATCCTAAATATAACTGCTTATCAGAGATTGTAGTGTACTTCAAATCCTTCTTATAATCTGTTAAAGCTGAATATCAGATATTATGCTGTAAGGTCTATTCTGGTTTTATTTTATATGAACTTCTTGATCTTAGTAGAAGGTGATTCGACTGTATGAAGTAAGGACAATAGTACGACCTAGAAACACTAGGGTCTCGGATCAAGCAAAATGTGTGAAACATGGACTAACATAGCAACAGAATATTGGAAGTTAGGATTGTCCTGGTGAATCCAAGCTATATTTTTACATTATTTTGTGACTTAAAAAGTAGTTTGAGTAGACTTGTGGAGAAGTCAAATATCAAAGAGAAATTTTGTTGTTGTTGTCGTTGTTAGGTACCCT
>NW_004444603.1:12048-13166 GCF_000243295.1 Trichechus manatus latirostris | reverse complement strand
TTTTCTATGATTTGAAAAATATAAAGGAAAAGAAAACCTACCCTTTTTCCACCACTACAGTAAATCTCTTTCAAATATCCTGTTTAATGTTAATTTCTCCATAATAAGTGAGTTCAATTAATTGTGAATCATATATTTCCCTTAACATAATATTATATATATGTATTTTCTATATCCTGATACATTATTCCAATTTCTTACTAAATGATTTTTTTTCATATTAAAGTCCTTGTAGATTTCCATTGAATAAAATGTTAATATAAAATCATTCACCCTGTAAGTTTGACTTACGTACCAAATGACTTAGCAAACGAAGCAGCACATATTTATGCCAAACTTTCTTGACCCATTTCTACTTGCTACAACACTGCCCCCATTCCATTCTTGTCATTGTTGGTTCCAGACTTTTGGGTATGGCAGTCAGCTCTGTACAGATTACAGCCTTGGAAACCCTACGGGGCAGTTCTGCTCTCTCCTATAGGGTTGCTAGGAGTCAGAATCGACTTGATGACAATGGATTTTTTGAAGTCTTTTTATATGTCTTCAAGAGATTGAAGTAAAACTAACTGCTGGAAACCATAGAGAGACATATTTTGTTTCACAACAAATAAGAACATTCTAGCAGTCAGACATATCCAGAAATGAAATCAGCTGCCTCAGTGTGCAGCCACATATTCACGATTAGAACTGTTCAAGCACAGCCCAAATAACCTCTTAGCATTTATATTGTTCAAGGAAAAAAAAACACTGCAGGGAACATTGGATATATCATCTTTAATACTTCTTTCAATTCCAGTATTTCATGATTTTATACATGTAATTGTACTGTTGTTAGACACACAATGGTTAAGAGCTCAGCTGCTAATCAAGAGGTCAGCAGTTCGACTCCACTATCTGCTCTTTGGAAACCCTATGAGGCAGTTCTACTCTGTCCCATAGGGTTGCTATGAGTCGATTCCGACTCGAAGGCAACGGGTTATTGTTAGACAGTCCAGCATTCAAACTTCAGCTCAATCACATACTTGCTGTGTGACCCTGGGCAAACTATTCTCACTCTGTAAAAAAAAGAGAGAGATGTTAGTATCTACCTCTTGGTAGTGATGTGAGAACTAAATAAA
>NW_004444603.1:9427-10868 GCF_000243295.1 Trichechus manatus latirostris | reverse complement strand
GCTCTCAGGTATTTAATCTTTTCACGTAATTGTAATTTATTCTTCTTGTTTCCTTATGGATTTCAAACAAAGATGTGACAGATATTGTTAGAGCTCTAGTGGGTTTCATGCTAAGCTATTCAAATTTTTAAAAATTCAAAATTTCAGGAAATGTTGAAGACATAGACAAAATATATTTTCTAAGCTGATTTCCCACAGGGAAAATAAAACAACAAAAGTTGTAAGACAAAAGTTTTTTTGGTTTTTTTAATCGTCTCTATTAACAGTATTTAGATATTGTGTTATACTCATAAGACAGTAATACTTGGAATATTTTAATTTGAGGACTGAATGAAAGCATGTTGCAGATATTGTCATGAGTTCCTAACAAGCATACCTGAGAGACAATGCCTTTTTTCTTTTAACAGTAAAAGAGTATTGTTTAAAAAAAACTGGAAACTTATGCATTATAGAGATTATTTTCATTCCCTATAGTCTGAATTACATTGTTAGGTATAAAAATTATATTTTTAAATATTGATCCAAACATTTATGAAATGTTATAACATTTTCATGTAATAATTACAATTAATACAATTATTGCAATAATTTCCTTAGTTGACTTTAAATGTTTTAATAACTAACTGATGGGGGCATATAATGTGTCTATTTTTAAGTCATTTTTGCAAACTGGAGGAGGGCAAAAACTTAAACTTAGTAACAGAATAATCCATAAATGCTGCGGAAAATTTTATTTATCAATAGTTATATAAGGAGCCTTGGTAACAATGGATAATGTCCTAGTTTGCTAACGGAAAGGTCAGTGGTTTGAACTCACCAGCTGCTCCACAGGAGAAAAGACCTGGCAATCTGCTTCTGTAAAGTTTACAACCTAGGAAACCCTATGTGGCAGTTCTACTCTGTCTCATAAGGTTGCTATGAGTCCGGATACAGTCTAAGGTGCACAAAACAACCACAATTATATAACTATAGACCAAGAAATATGATACAATGCAAAAGAAATTTTCTGTTCTCAAGAATTATCAGAAAGGACACTGTTACTATAGAATGTGTGATTAACTAGAAATATGCCTAATAATAGCCTGAAGTGGTCAGAAATGGATGGAGAAATAGACAGTTGAGTTTTTCATTGAAAGGTGTGTGAAATTTGGAAACGCAGGGTGGAATCAAGAGGCCAATACAGGAGAGGGAAGCAGCATGAATGAAGGCAAGGCCGTAGAAGTGAGCCCAGCTTTGTTGAGATATCCTGTGAACTCCCCCACCCAGCATAGTTTATACCTTTCCAGCATATCTTAATAGTTATTAAAATAGTAATACATTTTATTTATGCAAATGCATTTTGTGTTGATCACATTTAACACTATTCTTCTTCTTAGATACAATGCCTAATCCAAATGTTAAACTCTTGAGAGACCAACATAGAGTTGTCTGTGACTAAATA
>NW_004444603.1:4959-7642 GCF_000243295.1 Trichechus manatus latirostris | reverse complement strand
AGTGGTTCTAAAAGTAAAGTGAAATATCTGATCTTTAAGAGTCTGAAGAACTATTCTTGAGAGAGATAAGGAAATACAATGAGATGCTGCTACCACCAGCAAGAGAAGACATGGGAGCTCAGCAACTGGCAGGAGGAGCTGGTAGAAGCTGGTGTCACCAACAGCTGCTGAGAATTATTAATAGGAATGACTCCATGGCATCATTTTTGTTTGTTTTTTCCTTTCTTGCCACTCAGGAGGAATGACAAGAGTTTTCTGGTTCCTATTCTAAAATCACCAATGGGATCTTAGGAGGGAAAGGGGAAGAGGAGGGAATTTATTACTTAGAATTCTTCCCAAACTAACATCTGAGTCACATTTTCTATTTTAAATTCCTCTTTACTAGGTAAGGAGGGAGATCCACAAATTTTTAGTTGAAGCCCCAGATGATTACTGAGTGTCTACAAAAGAATTCTGCCAAATTTGTTTTCCATAATAAATGTTGAATCCCTGGGTAAGGGAGGTACAAGTGATTAGACAGTAAACAGTTTTCTAACTTTAACATTTACCTGTGTGTAAGAGATCTATATGATTTCAATGCATATTTAAAGAATGTCACTTCTACATCTGTGATTCTATAATATGGATGAAAAGAAAAATCCTTAGATAGGGGAAAATGAATACAGAATTCTAGGGCAAATGGAGGTAGTAGCACAGTGCTAAAACTGTGAAAAGAAGAATGTTGCATAAAAAAATAACACCTAATATATCCAGCCCTGATTAGTCTATCAGTCTCTTCCAACATAGGGTTATCATCTTATGAGCAGAAATGATGTCTTGTCATCCATAATTTGCCCCCATATTCCTTTCAACAGTTCTCTGCACTTAGTAACTAGTAGGGATTGAATTTTGTAGATTGCAAATGATTCAAAATAATTTATTTTAGAAACAACTTTTTCCAGAAGAGTTTATCTGTACACTTATTAGTAAACAAGGGCCAAATACGCAAAGCATTACGATCATCAAAGGATACAGACCAAACAGATCATTCTATTAATTATGATAGGTAAGTCTTATCTAACAAAGTACCAAATCCCATGTGTATAAATTGTAATCTTCCCACATGAAGGCCTTTGAAAATTTTTAAAAAAATAATTAAAGGTAACATGTGTTACTACGGGTGACCTCTGGAAATTCCTAGAATTGACACTGCCCTCCATGTGACTGCCCTCCATGTGACACTATGAATCCAGTCTTAGCCTTTGCACCTGTCTTCCAAATAATCAAGTGTTGGCAATAATCTCACTACTTCTGTATACATGTTGCAGTCTCTGGATTTCTTCCTTACCAAATCTTCTCCAAGAATTAGAAGTCTTCGTTAATGCAAGATAATCTCTTCTCAATGATTTTATTTAGAGCAACTTTGACATCCTTATTTCTCAGGCTGTAGATCAGTGGAATTAGCATTGGCACAATAATGGTGTAAAACACAGACGACACTTTCCCTTGGTCCATGGAGCTGACATTTGATGGTTGCAGGTACACGAATGTTGCAGAACCATAGAAGATTGTAACAGCCAAGATGTGGGAGCTGCATGTACTGAACGCTTTGGACCTGCCCTCAGTGGAGCGGATTTGCAGGATGCTGGCAATAATGGAGACATAGGAGCCAAGGATGGTCAAGGTTGGTGCAAGAAAATTAAATATACTGAAGCACAAACTTACCACTTCATTGATATAAGTGCTGGAGCAGGAGAGCTCCAGTAGTGGAAAAGGATCACAGAAGTAATGGCTGACTATTTTATCCTTACAGAAAACCACTCTTAGTATGCAACCTGTGTGAGCTGTGTCACCAATCAAGCCCATCATATATACCTCAACTACCAACCAAGAGCAGACCTGATAAGACATGGTGACATTGTAAAGCAATGGCTTACAAATGGCAACACAGCGATCATATGCCATCAGAGCCAACATATGACATTCTGATATAATCAAAAAAGCAAAAAAGTAGAGCTGAGGCATGCATTCAGGGTAGGAGATGATGTTCTTCTCTGTCACAAAGCTCACCAGCATTTTGGGGATAATGACAGTGGAATAGCAGAGATCAATGAAGGACAAACTGCTGAGGAAATAGTAACTGGGGGTGTGCAGGTGAGAACTGAGCCTAATCAGGGTGATCATGCTCAGGTTCCCCACCACTGTGAACACATAAACTCCTAGGAAGAAAAGAAAGAGGGGCAGCTGGAGTTCTGGTGCTTCTGTTAGCCCAGCGAGGATGAACTCAGTCACTTTGGAGTGATTTCCCGCTGCCATTTTCCTCTGGACAGTTTCTAGAGGAAGAGAAGAACAAATCTGAGGTAGGTGTTTATTTATGCAGCCTGAAACCAAAGCAAGTCTTATTAGTCAGGTATCTCCAGTTCTCTCCCTGTCCCTGATCTGTGTTGGAAGTTAAAGACGCTGGATTGTGCAAATAAACAAGATAGAATTATATCTTTTTTTTCTGTTTCTGTGCAATAAAAGTAAGTCTTAGTACTGACCAGTCTCTGAAGATCTAAAGAACTGTTCTGATAATTTAGAATATTGAGTGTTCTGAGCTCCGGTGGTACAGTGGTTTAGCACTTGGTGCTAACCTTAAGGTTAGCAGTTCAAACTCACTTAGTGGCTCTGCTGGAGAAAGATCTGAAATTCTGTTTATGTAAGG
>NW_004444603.1:2465-3704 GCF_000243295.1 Trichechus manatus latirostris | reverse complement strand
AGACTTCAACACACCACTTTTGGTAAAGGACAGAACAGCTAGAAGGAAACTCAACAAAGATAAAGAAGATCAAAAGGACACAGTCAGCCAACTTAAATTCATAGACATATATAGAACACTTCACCTAACAGCTGCAAAGTACACATTCTTTTCCAACACACATAGAATGTTTTCCAGAATAGACCACATCTTAGGCCACAAAGCAACCCTCAACAAATTCCAAAACATTGAGATAATACAAAGTGTCTTCTCTGATCACATCATCAAAGTAGAAATTAATAACAAGATGAGCAAGGAAAAACAATTAATTACATGGAAAATGAATAACACTCTGCTTAAAAACCACTGGGTAACAGAAGAAATCAGAGATAGAATCAAAAAATTCCTATAATCAAAAGAGAATGAAAACATGAAATTTCAAAACCTTTGGGACACAGCAAAAGAAGTGCTCAGAGGCCAATTTATAGCCATAGTTGCACACATCATAAAGAAAGTAAGGGACAAAATCAAAACATTAGCTACACATAACAAACAAATAGAAAGAGAACAGCAAAAGAAGCCCGCAGTCACTAGAAGAAAGGAAATAATAAAGATCAGAACAGAAATAAATGCAGTAGAGAATAGAAGATCAATAGATATATTTAACAAAACCAAAAGTTGGTTCTTTGAAAGGAGTAACAGAGTCGACAAACCACTGGCCAAATTGACAAAAGAAAAGCAGGAGAGGACACAAATAACCCCAAGTACGAAATGAAATGGGGGACATTACAAAAGACCCAACTGAAATAAAAGGGAATATAACAGAGTATTATGAAAAAGTATACTCCAACAAATTTGAAAACCTAGAGGAAGTTGACAAATTTCTAGAAACACACTACCTGCCCAAACTAACACAAAATGATGTTGAAAATCTGAACAGATCCATAACAAGAGATTGAAAAGGTAATAAAAAAAAAAACTCTCAACAAAAAAAAAGCCCTGGCCCAGACAACTTCACTGAGTAATTCTACTAAACATTCAGACAAGAACTTACACCAGTACTACTCAAACTATTTCAGAAATAGAAAAGGAAGGGATACGTTCAAATTCATTCTATGAAACCAGCATTTCCCTGATACCAAAACCAGGCAAAGACACCATAAAAAAAAAGAAAATTACAAACAATATCTCTCATGAACATAGATGGAAAAATTCTCAACAAAATTCTAGCCAATAGAATTCAGCATCATATCAAAAAAA
>NW_004444603.1:0-821 GCF_000243295.1 Trichechus manatus latirostris | reverse complement strand
GTGTGTGAGTGTGTGTGTGCGCACAGACTTAAATCAAAAGGTTAACATCTCACAGCTGCAGTGAAAGAACTGAGCTCTGGATGCTAATTTTAAGGAATAAAAAGAGAAGTTAGCTTTAGGAAAAAAGAAGAAACAGACTACTACTGTGACTTTCAGTGGTTCAGACTACAGCCCAGAGGTGATCCATACCTTACGCATGACTCTGCTCAGCACATCCTTTACATCCTTATTCCTCAAGCAGTAGATCAAAGGGTTCAGCACAGGGATTACCGTAGTATACAGCACAGAAGCCACGTTCTCCTGGGCCATGTTGTTGCTAGTTGCTGGCTTAAAATACATGAGTATAGTGGATCCATTAAAAACAAACAAACAAAAACAACAGTTGGAAGTTAAGAGCCACAGGTACTAAATGCTTTAAAACTGCTCTCTGGTGAACATATTCCATAAATGTTGAAAATTATGAAGGCATAAGATATCATGATGGCCACAGATGTTTCAAACATATTGAATCCACCTACAAGTATCAACAGGAGTGCATTGATGTAGGTACTAGAGCAGGATAGCTTTAGAAGAGGAGGTATGTCACAGAAGTAAAGGTAGATGACATTGTCACTACTGAAGAAAAGCCTGATCGTTGAGATAGTGTATGCCATAGATCCAAAAGTTGTCATAATATAGATCCCAGTCACCAACATGACATTGTAGAGCAATGGACTACAGATAGTTACATATCTGTCATAGGCCACGACAGTCAGCATATAGCACTCAGCAATAGCAAAAAAACAAAAGAAAAAAAGCTGTGTCATACATTCAGGATAGGA
>NW_004444602.1:12962-23525 GCF_000243295.1 Trichechus manatus latirostris | reverse complement strand
GCGGATTTCATTTTACTTGGATCCACAATCAACACCCATGGAAGCAGCAGTCAACAAATTAAAAGACAGACTGCATTGGGCAAATCTGCTGCAAAAGACCTCTTTAAAGTGTTAAAAAGCAAAAATGTCATCTTGAAGACTAAGGTGCGCCTGACCCAAGCCATGGTGTTTTCAATCACCTCATCTGCATGCGAAAGCTGGACAATGAATAAAGAATACCAAAGAAAAGTTGACACCTTTGAATTGTGGTATTGGTGAAAAATATTGAATATAGCACGGACTGCCGAAAGAATGAACATATCTGTCTTGGAAGAAGTACAACCAGAATGCTCTTTAGAAGCAAGGATGGCGAGACTACGTCTCACATATTTTGGACATGTTATCAGAAGGGATCAGTCTCTGGAGAAGCACATCATGCTTGGTAAAGTAAAGGGTCAACGAAAAAAAGGAAGACCCTCCACGAGATGAACTGACACAGTGGCTACAACAATGGGCTCAAGCGTAACAATTGTGAGGATGGTGCAAGACTGGGCAGTGTTGCGTTCTGTTGTACATAGGGTCACTGTAGGTTGGAACTGACTTGAGGGCACCTAACAACAACAGGCCAATAGTGTAGGAGGTTCCTCTGATCTCTGCCAGTCCAGTAAGTCTGGCCTTTTTTTAAGAATTTTGAGCTTTGTTCTACATTTTTCTCCCATTCTATCCAGGACTATCTATTGTGTCCTGGAGACAACTCATCTGCCATGGTCAGAACAGTCAGTACTGGTAGCTGGGCACCATCTAGTTCTTCTGGTCTCAGGATAGATGTGGCCGTGGTTCTTGGAGGCTATTAGTCCTGTAGACTAGATTCTTCTTTGAGTCTTTGGTTTCCTTCTTTCTCTTTTGCTCCAGATGAGTGGAGACCAATAGTTGTATCTTAGTGGCTGCTTGCAACCTTTTAAGACCCCAGACACTACCCACCAAACTGGGATGTAGAACGTAAACTTTATGAACTATGTTATGCCAATTGAGTCATCTCACGAAACTATGGTCCTAAGCTTTCAAATCCAGTAAACCAATCCCACAAGGTGTTTGGTTATATCTAGGAAGTATCAGTAATTGTGCCCCCATGTACTTTATTATGTATATGATATATTTACAGCACACATGTACATGTACATACATATGCCTACAGATAGGCTTATATGTGCACCCATATTCACACACATATACCTTCCTATACACATATATGCATACTCATCTACCTATGTGACCACACCCATATTTTTTGGTTGTTGTTGCAAAATTGTGTATGTTACAGCATTTACCAAAAACTTCCCTTGTTATGTACTTCTTTGTGTCATCGTTTACCCTGGTCAAGTTGTGTATACTTCACCCACATTCGATATTGCCTTTCCCATCTCCAAAACTAACAAGTGTCTGCTGTCTAGAGAGTGATTCGCCTCCTGTCCTTGGTAACCACCAATGAATGTTGTTTTCCATATGTATACCTATTGCCTTCTTATAAAAATGCGATAATACAATATTTATCCTTTTATGATTGACTTATTTCGCTTAGCATAATGGCCTTCCACATTCATCCACATTATATTTTGAGAACTCGTCATTATTCTTTACAGCTGTGCCGTATTCCGTTGTATGTGTGTACCACAGTTTACCCATTCATCCGTTGATGGGCACTTAGGTTGTTTCCATCTTTTTGCTTTTGTGAATAATGCCGTGATGCATAATAAAGATTTAATAAATGCAAATTACACATCATCTCTGGGGAGCATGTGTCTAGAGGGGAGAACTGTGAAGTGAGGTTGGAAAGGCGAGGTGGAGCCAGATCATGGACGGTCTTAAGTGCCCGACTGGGTCCCAGCTCTAGCAATTGGCATTGGCAACCAGTGACGTTTTGGAGAGGGGTATAGCAGGGAAGAAGGTCCAGCTTCCAGGGGTCATCCAATGGTCATTCTTTTTTTTCTTTGTTTGGATATTTTATTGTTGTTTAGGTGAAAGTTTACAGAGCAAATTAGTTTCCCATTTAACAATTTATACACAGCTTGTTTTGTGACATTGGTTACAAACTCCTGAATGTGTCAGCACTCTTCCCACTTCCTCCCTGGGTTCCCTGTGTCCATTCACCCAGCTTTCCTGCCCCTACTGAGCTTTGCTTTTGGGCAGATGCTGCCCTTTAGGTCTTGTATAATTGCTTGTTCTGAGGTGTACATTCCTCACTGGTGTTATTGTTCATTTTATAAGCCTGTCTGTTGTATGACTATAATGTGATCTCCAGGAGTGATTTCAGTTCCAAGTTTGAAGAAGGGCCATACTCTTGAGGGTTCCAATTCATTGTTTCTTTATGTTTTCCCCAGGGGGCCAGGAGCCTCTTAGTGCCACACAGCTTGGGCACTCTCCTCTCCCAGCACAGCCACTTGCCTGCATGTACCCCTGTGATTTTAGCCACGAGCTTTTACTTACCCGTCTGTGAAACGGGAATGGTGGAGAACTTTTCATTTTAAGACCATACAACTGAAAGGTGCCATTGGAACCCAGGGCATCTTGTGGCTTCTCCATCTATCTGGGAGTTAGGATCAGAGGGAGAAGTTCTGCAACGTCAGCCTTGTTCGGTCAGTCCACGATATGACCTTCCTCCTGCCTTTGTTTGCCCCAGTCACAGTGCGACCTTTTTCCTGTGGTTCAGTCCTGTGAAGGCCCGCATGAATCAGGGAGACTAGATACACTCCTCCAGTTCTTCCAAATGGTGAGGGAGGAAATTCCTGAGGAATAGCACTTTGGAAGGGAGTTGACAGCTAAGGGCCAGGCTCCACCTCTTCTCCTCCTGTGGGGTCTGTGACTGCAGCAGGGATCAGGGGAGGAGGGGTGGACTTGACTGTGCTTGGGGGATGGCAGCTGGGATGGCAGCCAGGAGGAGCTGCCTCTGCTGGAGGGCTGGGAGATAAGAACTCACCATGTAGTCGGAAATAGGGGCCGTAGGCCCAGCTGGTGCAGAGGTGAAACCCCAACAGGCTGCTCCCTTTGGTCGGGGCAGCTGGGGAAAGGAAGGTGTCTTGGCTGCTGCAGAGTGACCCCTCCGGAGAGCAATGTAGTTGCCACGGAGTTCAGAGTGTGGACAGCGGGCCTGGGCCTCCTTCCCCCACTCCCCTGCTGCCTTTTACCCATATAGCCCCCTGCTGGAGGAGAAGCAGGGGAAAGGAAAGGCAAGGGGAAGGGGACCCAGGATCTGGGGACTTCGCTCTTGCTCTCAGTTCTGAAGTACAATTCACCAAAGAAGGCTGGAGAGCTTTGTGGTTATAACGGCTGGGATGGCAGTAAAGCCAAGGGTCTTTACCCCTCCTCCTCCTGTCGTTGCTGGCTGCTGTCGAGTAGGCCCCCGACTCATAGTGACCCCATGCACAACAGGATCAGACCGTTGGGATCCAAAGGGCTTTCACTGGCTGGTTTTCAAAAGTAGATTTCCAGACCTTTCTTCCTAGTCTGTCTTAGTCTGGAAGTGACGCTGAAACCTGTTCAGCATCGTAACAACACGCAAGCCTCCGCTGACAGATGGGTGGTGGCTGCGCATGAGGTGCATTGGTGGGGAATCAAACCCAGGCCTCCTGCGTGGAGGGCGAGAATTCTACCACTGAGCCACCACGGCCTCACTCCCTCCCCCACCCCAGAGCCGATAAAAGTGAGAATGATTGTACATGGATGGGGAACTCCAGCTTCGGGGTACCCTTTTCTGGGCCGCTGCCAAGCTGTGAAATGAGTAATGTAAGTGGACGCCTAGGGTGACTCATCAGCCACCACTTCACAGGCCTGGCTTAGTCGGTAGCAGGGTGTACACTTCCTTCAGAGAGCCCCTTTCCCTGCCAGCTCCAGAGGGGGTGTCCCTAGATTGGCCCTTCAGGGGTTCCTTTCCCTCCCCCTCCCTTCAAAGGCATAAGAGGGTGTGGCTGCCCTCCCTCACCGGGCTGCAGGGAGCTGACCTTTCACGGGGTTTTATCCCTTTAGGGTGGGGCGTACAGTCTGCTGGAGACTTGTTAAAACGTCATTGTCTCAAGAAAAGTAAAATTTAGCTAGAAGCAGCCTTAAGATCTTGGTCCATTTGTCTTTTATCTAGCTGACTTTGTGGAAAACAAAGGGACAAAGTGCTCACTAATGAGACAGAGGACAAGAAAGTTTGGGGAGAGAAGGGCTCCTTACCCTCCGCACTATTGACCTGTTGGGCCAGATAATTCTTTGTTACAGGGGGCCGTCCTGGGTATTGGAGGCGTGTAGCAGAATCTCTGGCCTCTACCCACTAGCTAGCAGTGCCCCCCTGTTGTGACACACAAAAATGTCTCTAGACATTGCTAGGTGTCTCCTTGTTGTTGGTTGCCATCCAGCCTGCTCCAGCTCATGGTGACCCCACGTACAACAGAATGAAATGTTGCCCTGTCCTGTTCAGAATCGTTGGTATGGTCAAGTCCATTGTTGCAGCCACTGTGTATTTTGAGTCCTTTCCAATTTAGGGGCTTATCTTTCAGTACTATGTCAGATAATAGGGTTTTTTTCATTGACTCATTTTCGGAAGTAGATCACCAGGCGTTTCTTCTAGTCCCTGTCATCCTGGACGCTCCACTGAATCCTGTCGGCCACGGGTGACCCTGCTGGTATTTGAAATACCCGTGGCCTAGCTTCCAGCATCATAGCAACTTGCAAGCCATCACAGTACAACACACTGACAGGCGGGTGGGGGAAAAGACCCCAGTTGGGAACCACTGACAGAGAGGAGGGTGAAGGGAGTGATGTGGAAACATGAAGTACCATTGGGAGGTGGGGTGGGAGGCCGTTGGGCTCCAGGGCACAGAATGCCGGTGTTGGGAGCCTGGTGCAAGGGAGAGGCCGCCCAGGAGAAGGCTCTAAGGTGGGAGCTGGGGTCATGAGAGTGCTCGTTGGTAGGTGAACTGCTGAAGACAAAGTTCACACACTCGCTTTGCAGCCTTGCTTCAGCCTCACCCCGCCAGTCGCAGGAAAGGAGGGCACAGCACCGACTGGGCAGAGTGAGGGCAGCATTGTTGGGATGTTTGATGATGTGGGAGAGAAGCCAGCCCTCCCACCCACCGTCTGAGTTGCCGCGGCAAAGGAGATCAGGCACTTCCGTGCTTCTGGGGCAAAGCCTTCCTGCCGGCAAAGCCGTCTGCCTCCTCAGCCTTCTGTACCGGGCACCTTTCCAAAGCACCCACCAGGACTCAGAGTGCACCAAGGGTCCAGAGGGTACCCTGAGGACTCAGAGTGACTGGGCGCCCGGGGCATCTTGGCCCGGACACCCGACGCGGGCCTCTCTCTGCATGGGTCCCACTCTCTTGCTGATACCCAGAGAGGGAACCTCCGTTAGCAGGTGCATCTTAAGTCCTTGCGATTAAATTTCAGGCTCCTGGGCACAGATTTCAGGGAAGTCCCTGTATTGTTACACTTGCATCTATTAACAAAAACCAGTTACCGTGGAGTCTGACTCACGGCGACCCACTGTGCGTCAGAGTAGAACTATGCTCTACAAGGTTTTCAATGGCTGGTTTTTGGGAAGTAGATCGCCAGGCCTTTCTTCCAAAGCCCCTCTGGGTGGACTCGAACCTCCAGCCTTTCAGTTAGCAGCTGAGCGCGTTAACGGTTTGCACCACCCAGGGACTCCACTGAGTGACAAACACCCCAAAATCAATGGCCCCAAACAAAGATCATTTTATTCTTGGTTCGGAGGGTGACTGGACTAACTGGGTGACCCTCCCGCAGGGTCTCATGGGTTAGTCAGACCGGGGCTGGGGCTGGCATCACCGAGGCTCCCTCGGCTGTGTGTCTGATGCCTGGGCCCAGAAGACTGGCCAGCTGGAGCCTGGGTCATCTCAGCACTGGGCGTCTCTCTGCCCCTCACATGGTCTCTCTGCTGCGGAGGCTTTCAGGTGCTGGACTTCGTACACAGTGGTGCACGTGCCGAGAGCGAGCCTGGAAAGCCGTGTCGCCTTTCATGACCTGGCACTGGAAGTCACATGGCATCACTTCTCCCATGTCCTGCTCATTGAGGCAGACAAAGCCTGCCCAGGTTCAAGGGGAGGCATAGATCCACCTCCTGACAGGGACTGGCAGGGTTCTGGAAGAGGATGTGAAACCAGAAGTATTGGTTTGGCTGTTTTGGAAGATGCCACGGTTCTTCCCGTTCGGGTAACGGCCTTCTTGTCCATTACCAGCATATGACTGAAGGCTGCTCGGGCCCTGGCCCTTCATGAGGAGGGCCGTGTGGTCTCTGGGAGCTCCCAGTGTGCAGGGCGGTGTTCTTGACACAGCCTGCTGGGCCCCGGAACCCGGCACACACAGGCCAGGCAGGGGACGCCTCTGCTTCCACCAGGTTGGCTCTATTGTGTGCCCGTTATAAGAGCAGCACACCAGGACTTGAGGCAAAAGAAACAAAATATAAACATTGTCATTTCTCAGTACAAGACTCTTGCTTCTGCCTCCTCTCCCCACGTCCAGCCAGTCCTCTCTGGTCTAATTCTCTCCATGCCTCCTCCTCTTCTGTCCCACCTCGCCCCCTCCTGTTCCACCAGGGCAGGCCAGGCCTTAATTCTTGCCTGGATTGCAGCTCTGAGTGTCCAAACTGGTTGCCATGAAATTGATTCCAGCTCATAGCGATCCTTTAGGACAGAGTAGAATAGAACTGCCCCACAGGATTTCCCAGGCTGTAATCTTTACAGAAGCTAACTGCCATATCTTTCTCCCATGGACTGGCTGGGGGGTTCAAAGGAGCGGCTGGTGGGTTCAAACCACCAGCCTTTCGGTTAGCAGCTGAACGTTTAAACCACTGCGCCACCTGGGCTCCTCTGTGTGTGTACCTGTCTCCAATCCAATTTGGACATTACTGCCAGAGGCCCTGCCCTCAGGGAGCTGGCGGTCCCGCGAGGAAACAATTAAATGGACAAATCAAATATAAGTTGTGATCCTGCTGTGATAGGGGTCCGCTGAGATGCAGGGTCAGACAGGGCAGAGGAACAGCACAGGGGGTTAGGAAGGGCCTCCCAGAGGCTGGGACTGAGAACAGAGGAAAAGGGCTGGGAGGGAGAGTGGAGGAAGGGACCCGGGCACAGGAAGCAGGCGCAGGGCATGAGCTCCCCAGCAGAGTGGCTCGTGGTGCAAAGGCACAAGTGTTCTGTTGTGCCTGGGGGGCTGGTGCACCAGGGGAAAGGGGGAGTAGGGATGTCAGTTGAAGTTCCCTCAGGGCACCTTGCCACAGGTCCAGTCAGAGTCCTAGGCGTGGGACACAAGCCTGGCCTGATCTCTCCAGCCTCAGCCCTCTCCGTCACCCAGGGCCCCATGCCCCACCTTGTCTATCCCGCTGCGTGTCCTGGACTTTGCCACCCCTCCCCCACATACACACATACCTTTTGTGTCTCTGCACTTGACCTTCCCTCCCCGTGAGAGTTCTCCCCAACCTACCTCCACCCAGATGCCTCTGACCCCAGTCCAAGCTCCCCTTGCCCCGCCTCCCCGCCCTGTTCAGACTGGACCGGTAGAGCTCACCCCATCGGTTGTAATTATGCTCCTGTGTCTGTCCCTACACGCGATGGGCTGCCTGAGAGCCTAACTGTTCCTCTCTACACCCAGCTCAAGCTTGTTGCCGGAGGGGTGAATGACAGACACGTGGACCTGAGGCCTGCTTGCGAGAAGAAGGGACACGCAGTGCAATAGAGCCAATGCAAAGACAGAGGTGTTCAGAGGCTTGCACGGGTGACACAGGCTAGCAGTGACAGAGTGCAGGGTGCTGAGGCCTGGGAAAGCCATCCAGGAAGGCGGGGGCTGGCACTGGGCTTCAGCTGTGCTCTTTGTGCAAAATGAAGAACTTCCTCCGCCTGTGTCTGGAATTAAGAGGGGGAGAGAGAGTAGATGTGTGTGTATATAAATTTGCATCTGCTCCGCTGTGCAGGCCACTGGGCTGAAGCTGCCCTAGACAGACAAGTCCCTGCCTCACAGAATTCCATTCTGCTGGGACTGTCTGCAAGTAAACAGGCAGCCACACTCTAATGTGACGAAGCTACAGTAAGGACCGTGTGAGGAAGACCCAGAAGACTATCCTGGGTTCCTGGGGTGACTTCCCGTCTCTGCCTCACTTCCTGTTTGTGGAGGAGACAGGAATAGTGGAAGGGAAGGAAGGAGAAAACACCCAACAAATATGCTCTCCTCTTAGGAAAACTTCCAGCAGTCACAAATATTAGTATCCAGTACCTTCCACTCCCCTTGGCGGGGCCAGGCTGACCTTCATGACACAGAAGCAGGCTGGAGGGGTGTGGCTCTGGAAGTGTACTGACATGGCCCTGTATGAATTATCTTTTCAGAAGAGGGCCCTGGAGCTTAAAGGCACCATTCATAAGCTCTGTTTACAAATGCTGTGTGCTCAGGGGAGGGTCTGGGCGCGCCCCTTGTTGCCGGGGTCCCAGCTGGGTGCTTGCTTGTGGAGGGAAGGCTGTACCCCTGGTGTGCTCTCAGGGAGCCACCCAAGGGGCCACCCAGCTGAAGAGTTATTCTTCCCAGAGACAGTTAAATCTTTTATCAAGGTAGGTCCAGGTTGTATGAGGCCAGAAGGGTGAGGCAGTGCCAAAAATCTGACTCAGGCCTCCTTTTCCCAAGTAAATTAGAAGCGGAGGAGAGTCTGAGTTAGGGCAGGATCCGTGAGTCAGAGGAGCTTAAGTGATTCAAGGGGTGCTTGAGGGTGGACCAGAGGGAAGCTTGCTAAATAGCTGTTGAACAAATAAATACATTAATAAACGGATACCCTTCTGCCATAGGCTCCAAAACAGGGTAAAAATCTCCTGAGAAGCCCCAGCTGAGGCAGCAGGAAGAAAATCTATCTGCAAACTGGGAGGAGGGGGAGGCAGTTTGGCTCCTAAAGGACCCCCTTTCTTGTGTTCTGTGAGGAGACAAAGCAGAGGAGAGGCTGTGAAGCCGGCCTCACCCAGGGGCCAGCAGTTCCAGGCCTATGGAACCAGCACAAAACAGAAGTGGAGGCGACCAGTTCTCAGCTGGAGATTCAGTCAGGCTTGAGGATGGGGCGGAGGCTGCTCCACCACTTCGAGGGCTACTCTTGGGTCTCTACAATCTCATCCGTGCCCACTCATTACATTTACCTCATTATTTGGACCCCTCTTACTGCATAGGAAGGAGCCCTGGTGGTACAGTGGTTAAAGCAATCAACTGCTAACCTAAAGGTCAGCGGTTCAAAACCCCCAGTGGCTCTGCAGGAGAAAGATGTGGCAGTCTGCTTCCATAGAGATGGATAGCTTTGGAAACCCTGTGGCGTCGCTATGAGTCGGAATCGACTCAACGGCAGTGGGTTTGGCTTTTTAGGTACTGCACAGGGGGCAGTGGTGGTTCAGTGGTGGGATTGTCACTTCCGTGCGGGAGACCCTGGTTCCATTCCTGGCCAATGAACTTCATGGGCATCCACCACCATCTGTCAGTGGAGGCTTCCATGTTGCTATTGATGCTGAACAGGTTTCAGTTGAGCTTCCAGACTAGGAAGGATTAGGAAGAAAGGCCTGGAGATCTACTTCTGAAAAATCAGCCATTGAAAACCCTGTGGAGCGTAGTTCTGCTCTGATATACACGGGGTTACCGTGAGTCAGAGCCGATCCATGAGGCAGAGTCGATCCAGTGGCAGCTTGTTTTTGTTTTCTTTTTTTGGTACTTCCCAAAGAGTTTGCAGGAACTCAATGGGAGACGGGCCACACAGGCACTCAGCAGGGTCGCAGTCCTTCCCACGTGTTACCCTGTGCCCATACTGTGGCTCCCCTCCCTCATCACTCCCATCGCAGTCCCCTCATCCACCATCAGCCCTCACTCTTTTTGGGGCAGGGTTGCCAGATGTGGCTGGTGTGTGGCACATAAGGCACCCTCAGTCAGGACTTCACCTCATCTGGGCCTCAGTTTCCTCACCGATAAAGTTAGGAAACAACAGCAGTAAACGTTCACGGCGCTATTCTAAGTGCTTTCCGCATTTCCTCCCGTTTAACTCTCAACTCTAAGACGGTTTCCTACCGTTATCCTCATTTTACACATACGCGCACACACACCCCCCACACTGAGGCACAGAGTAAGTAGTTTGCCCAAGGTCAGAGCCAGGGGATTTGAACTCTGTGTTCCGGCTCTAAGGTTTCTTAACCTTTTCAGGTA
Source organism: Trichechus manatus latirostris (assembly GCF_000243295.1). NCBI lineage: Eukaryota > Metazoa > Chordata > Mammalia > Sirenia > Trichechidae > Trichechus > Trichechus manatus. The sequence continues at coordinate 13,343 of NW_004444602.1, read as the reverse complement.
GATATGGGAGACAAAGGGGCCCCGGTGGCACAATGGTTAAGTGCTCGGCTGCTAACCAAAAGGTTGGCAGTTCAAACCCACCAGCTGCTCTGCAGGAGAAAAGACCTGGCGATGTGCTCCCTCCTGTAAAGACTGCAGCCCAGGAAACCCTGTGGGGAGTTCTACTCTGTCCTATAGGGTCACTATGAGTTGAATCAACTCGATGGCACACAACAACATGGGAGAGAAACCTGACTCCCCTTCCTAGAGAAATGCAGATATTCACATACATGAAAATTTGCACAAAACGTTCAAGGTTCTCTATCCCTGAAACCCGTCATAGACCCCTGGCTTCCCTTTCTTCATCCAATCTGAACAACTGTCTGAGGATTAAAAAAAAAA